>NC_138881.1:124393654-124558654 GCF_965194805.1 Balaenoptera borealis | reverse complement strand
AGCTGGGGGGGCGCGGCGGCCAGGCCCAGCACGGGCCAGGGAGGACTCATCTGGGCAGGAGGCCAGGCGAAGCAGAGCCAGGGGACCTCGGCGGGCTGGGCCACCTCTGCCAGGCCAGGGTCTAGAGGGACCAGAGCCTGCGCGTCGGGATCCGGCGCGGGGGGCTCGGCTGCTGTCCGAGGAGGGGCCGGAGGGACAGAGTCAGTCCTGGCCAGGGCGGCTGCATGGTCGAGTTCCGGGTCGCTCGGGGTCCCCTGGATGTCCTCAGGATAGGGTGGGAGGCCGTCCTGCGGCTCCGAGGCGCTGGGTGCCGGGAGGTACCCCAGGGCTGCCGGCTTGCCGTCCACCTTCCAGGATGCAGGTTTAGTGCACACTCTCCCCTTCATCCTCACGAGGAGGTGCGGGCAGCCTCTCTTAAACAGGGGCCCTTCTCGTCCTCAGCCATGCGGAGGGCGGCGTGTCCCTCCTTCACGTAAACGGGACAGCGCAGCGCGGCCGGCAGCACCCTGGGCTCACACTCCCGCTCAGCCCCTCACAAAAGTGCTCCGGTTGCTCGGGGGTGACATCACAGCCCAGCCAGGAAGTGACATCATACAGGGCAGGCCCGTCAGCACGTCAGCCTCCCGCTTCACGCCCGTCATCGCAGGGGGCACGGTGACACTCGTGCACGGGTGCAGAGCCACAGGCCGAGCCCTCGTGCAAACCGGGCACGGCCTTCTGGTCCCGGAGCCCCCGGGCCAGGCCGACGTGCACGGACCCACGTGCGACCCACGAGGTCAGAGCTCCTCCTCTGTGTCCACTGGCCTTCAGAGCCGTGCACAGCACCCATGCTTTCAAGCACGAGCAACGTCCGGGACGGGGCCCACGGTCAAGGGCGCAGGCACCCTGCCCTTTTGGCACCGTCACAGGCCGGGCAGCCGGTCCTCCACAGAGACCCTCTCCACGCCCTGCCATCGGTCTGCAGGAGGTCCAGGGCAGGGGCTGCAGAGGTGATGGGTGAGCTCCTGGGGACAGAGGAGGACAGGCCGCTGTCCCCTGCGGCTCCTGAGCCTGCACGTGTCCACCCCACGCTGGTCCCGCTCTGCACGCCTAGTCTCCTGTCACCCGGGACGGGGTGGTCGCCCTGGGCCTTCACCCACGGTGCAGCTCACTTTCCGCTGACCGCCGTCCACAGGACCCCCGTCTGGGTTTGCGCACAGGCCGTGAGTGCTGCCATCCTGCTCTGGGGCTTGCTGCTCGAGCATCAGACAGGCGGCCTTGCACAACCACCCGTCTGGCACGTTCTCCCCACGTGCGCCGCCACCTACACTGATGCCCCCCCTCCCTACTCTGGTCACAGGCTTGAGGATCTTCCTGAGATTTCCATGAACCAGAAACGCCTCCAAACCCAATATGTCACCAGCCCAGGGCCCAGGCGCCCGGCCCAGTGGGTGAGAGCGAGGGCTCTGCCAGAAGATGCCAAGGCCGGCCCCACAGCCCTGCTGATCCCCAGCTGCCTGGCTCACACCCTCGGAGCCTCTGCTTCCCCACGAGGATACTCGTAGGTGCACGTGCTTCGTGGGGTCCTGAGGACTCAGGGGGACATACAGCAGGAGGCAAGGCACCTGACACTTAACTCACAGCTACTGTGGTTACGGAGAAGCATGCTGTCTCACAGCAAGTTTGAATCTAAGGAGCTTAAGCAATGGTCCATCAGTGGCCCTTGGCTACGTGCAGGAAGCCTTCCATCACCAGCAAAGGGCGGCCTTCCTTGTCGATTCTTGCAAACCGTGGGCTGAAACGCCACCTGAGTTAACTGTCTCCAGAGACAGCTAGGGTGAGCTACACAGAAATCACAGTGCATTTTGCATAGATGTAAGTGGTACTCAGCGCCCACGTGACTGGGCAATGCCCCAGGACCACTGAAAAGCCGAGTTCCACTTTAGAATGTCTGGGAACTCGCGAACACTCTCGGGCGCCTCCTCAGCTGTCAGCATTGTGGCCGTGTGCTCCCACGCCAATAGCCGAATCCCTGGGCCCCCCGCTTTCCTCTCTGTACTGCATATTCCAGCTGCCCTTGGAGACTCCTGAGAGATGCTCACCCACCCCTGCTCCCCTCGGCTGCTGGTGGCAGCTCGAGGTTCCCGTCTGTGCTCGCTGACAGGACTTCCAGCATCCTGGACCATATCCAAATTAAGACCCGCACAGTGCACATGGAAAATGATGAACCGGTTTATTGAACAGCTAAAGGGGGAGAGAAGAGTGGATTGGGCTACATTTGCTATACATCAAGCAGGAAAGGTGGCACCATTCCAAGTGTCCCCCTTCAGTCAGCACAGGCTTCCTACAGGCTGGCGCCAGGGCGGAGTGGTGGGCGCGGTGGATGTCAGTGGAGCCCGGTTTAGACACGGTAGCAGCTGCCCCCTCTCCCCCTCTCCCCTGCGCCCAGGTGACAATGCCAGGGCTCCTTTTACCTTATTTTACTCACGGCCTGCTTGTTCCCATCGCATCTGCTTTCTTCCCTCTGACTCGTGGCTGTACCCCCAGCTCCTGGAGCCGTGGTCCTCCTAGCTAAAAGCATGGGCCCAGCTTGGGGGCAGACAAAAAGCCCCAGACCTCAACGCGCACACTCCGCTGGCCATTTCTAGTCTCGGCACCTTCTCCAGCGTTCCAGTTTCCAGTCGTGCTTTATGGCTTTCTGCAAGTCAGTATTCCCAGCATGTTAGAAAAAAGCACAAACAGTTTCTTGCTTATTGTGGCCGTTCTGGCAGTAGCAGCTACTATGTATGTGGAGAAATTGAAGGGGAAACGGCAATGTCCCATGAAGGGGTTGCACCCCAATGGGCAGGACAGGGGTGCCACTGGCCTCTACTTCTGCAACAGAACACATATGTTTTCAGTACAAGCTTGTAAAAAAATACTTTAACAGAATATACTGTACAGAACTAGGATTTAACACGGTATATTACAACGCTAAAATATTTGTATAAATACTATACAGGCACGGAGTCACTCCGTTAGAAAGGGCTCACCAGTGGGGCCGGTAAAAACCCAGAGAGAAACGACGTCCATGGCAGGAGCATGGCCAGCTGAGGCGGCATGGGTGCACACAGGGCCCGAGGCCTATTCACAAGTGCCCTAACTGTGCCACAACAGGGGCATCTGAGCTACGCGGCCAGGCCAGCCTGGTTCAAAAATACATTTTTCAGTAATACTTTTGATGGAAATTTTCACACTTTGAAAACCAGCTGTGTAGCTATTCCTGCTCAGGCCTCATCAGCCATCCAGGATGGCTCCAAGCCAGCTCCGCAGGCACCTGCCCGGGGGAAATCACGTCTTCCCTCTCCCCAGGCTCCCTCCATCAGACCCACAGCCGCTGACACGCACCCCACACCATGCTGCGTGTTCCAGGCACCTGTCACCTGCGTGTCCTGTCGCGGTGAGTCATTGGTAGGCACTGAGTGCAAACAAGGCATGAGATGGAAGTCCCCGGAGACCCAGCTCCAGCTCCAGCTCCAGTTCTGGGGGTGGCGGAGGTGAACAGAGAGGCAGAGGAAGGCGGAAGAGAGTGCGGGCCAGGTCCACTCACGATCTGCCCTGGGAGGGGCTGTCTAATCTGGCATTTCGATATTTAATTTGGGAGGTGGGAGGACATACTTTCCAGGGCTCTGGGTGATAACCACCCTGGTCTTCTTTCGAAACATAGGAGCGATCTTAGGAGGTTCTGGAACTGGTGTTTCTTCAGTTTCCTCATTACCTTCATGGTGGAGGTCGTAGGAAATGTTTCCATATTCTCTCAAAAATGGGCAGATTTCAAGCAGAAACTGACAGAAATCCTTGCGAATCCCAAACCACCCTGAAAAGGAAGAAATGTACTTTCTCAAACACTAGTCTCCATTGAATTTCAGGTTACTTTTCTTTCATGAATAAGAACTTTTCCTTGTACCCTGCAGCGCTTTATCCTGATGTCTTGGGAATGAAGCCTGAGCAAGGCCTCAACACCAACTAAGGGTAAGAAGGAACCCCTGCGGCTCTGCGGCTCTGCAGGTGGCAGTCCTGGACTGACAGCTACCAGATGTCTCCCTGGGGCCTGTCAGGGATGCGATCTCGGGCCCCGGCCTGCACCTCCTGAACTAGAAACTGTGGCGGGGTGGCGGGCGGCAGTCCTGGGATTCTGATGGGTCCTCCAGTATGTGAACTACTGCTCTCACGAGACTCAAATTTTATCTGCGGTGTCTGGACTATGTCAACATCCTCCAGTCTTCCCGGCCCAGGAGAAACACATGTGTGACAAAGAATGTCACTCAAGAAAAGGATTTCCATCACCCTCTGGAGTCCGGGAAGATGGCAGGCATGTGTTGGTCTAGGCCTCAAAGCTCCTTCTCCAAGGTCCGCTCTTCCGGTCTGGGTACCACTAAACTGTCAGCTTAGTGCTGGCTCTCCTGGGGCAAAACCCCCTGTGGCATTAGTTTCCAGAAGGGCGTGCTCTGGGGCTACATGCAAAGGAGCTCAAAGCCTAGTGAGGAGGGGGCCCTCATCAAAGAGCACTTCAGAGCAGGCTATCGCAGCACACAGGTGGAGAGGGAGAGAGAGAGAAGCCGGGCACCACTGACAAGACTTGGACACGTCAGGAATGACGCTGGCGAGAGCGAGGACAAAACAGACACTGGGAGGACGCCCAGGGTTTGGTAGATGATGTGGATTTTCATCTAATCCTCAGGAGCCCCTGGGAAAAAGGAATCTTGGTCCCCATGTTGCAGCGGAGGGGATGGGCCCAGAGAGGCTGCCTGCCGCGCTCAGGCCTCCCTCCGGTCATAGGGCCACAAAAGCAAGGCTGACGGCACGCCCTTCCCCTGGAAGGTTCCAGGCCTTCTTCAGTCCTACCTTTCCCAGGGAAACTCCCTGATTGGGGTCCTTAGGCTCGTCTTTTCATAAAGCGGGGCCACATACACACACACACACACACACACACACAGCCACGCAACAGGCACACAGACACACGTGCACACACACACAGTTCAAGCACTTCGGAAATGCTGAGTACATACAGTGGTTTCCGCCTTTCTGTCCGAATGTGGTTGCCATCAGAGTGATCAAGGAAAGCCAAAGGGGGACAAATATCGGGATACAAGAGAACGCGTTGTGGCCGTCTAGCTTGTGAACCAGCAGGATCTAAAGAAAGAGAAACAATTGAGGTTCTGTCGATGGAGCATCTGAAAACAGACCCTCTCTGAAGCCAGAGTGCACTGCCCCTCCCTGGTCAGGTCTCATAAGGGGGAACTGCGCTCCACAGGAGGCAACAGTAACCCTCCATTCCGGGGGAAAGGACAAGACGAGCTTCCATACGGCTCTTCAGGACTAAGCAAAATCCACCCACCTAGAACATTTCCAACATCAGGATTGTTATGGGAAACTCTTGCTGCTGTTTTTTGGGAGGAGTCAACAGTACCCACTCTATAATTCTCCGCAGGGCTCAAATACAAAAATACCACATCCAACTTTCTCTTTCTAGAAGATGACAAATCAATACATTCAGATGCATGGTGGCTGGAAAGGTACACTTCTCACTGCCAGCCCCCAGGCCCCCAAAGAAAGGCCTCTCTGACTGTCCTGTGGTCCTCTGTTGGCAGGCTCGCCTGGGGAGCTGCTGTTCTGGGGAAGCGCAGGATGCTGGGCCTCAAGGGTTCTGCCGAAAGCTTACCTCAAAAGTAAGGAGTGGCACGACGATGGTCATCCAGCTCAGCGCCATGGTGATGTGTGTCCTCCGCTGCTCCGCGATCACATCCATGGAGCGCAGGAACAGGACGGACCACACGATGTAGTAGAGGACCACCAGGCACAGAAAAGACATGAGAATCCACAGGGGGACACACACGACCTGAGGGGAGGAGGAGAGAAGAAAGGTCTTTAGGGTAGGCAGAGCCAACTCCTTCCTGGATCTCGGTGCTTAAGACGGTGCCAGGCCTGGATGGGGCCAGCGTGAGAAGAGGACCCGCTGCTCACTGTCGGGGTTGCCGTTGCCCCGGCAGCCCTCAGGGTGACGGGACTCGCGGCCACTTCCCTGAGGCGTGAGCTCGCTCAGCGGGCCCTGGGCTCTGCCCGCCTCCCCTCCACCCGCGCCCTGGCTCACCCGGACATCCCCTCTCCCCAGTCATTTCCCATCCTGCCAGAGGTACTGTGGCCAAAGGCTCCTTGGCAACTCGGGCTGCCCAGGGGGCCCAGGCCCTCCATGAACTTGCAAGTCGAGGCCGGGAGGCTTCCGCCACTCGGTCTCCACTGCCTCGCCCAGGTGGGTTCTGTGTCAGTTGCTGTCATACCAGAGCGAGCTTGTTTCACCCTCACACACAAGCCCACACGATGAGTCCTGGGGCTCTCAGCAGGCTCCTCCCGTGTGACCTTTTCTCCCTTCTGCGTGGCCCCCTTGGGTACATCTGTTGTCCCTTTGTCTTCTCTTACAAAACAGTAAAATTGACTGTTATCCTTTGGTGTCCAGTTCTATAACTTTTCATGCACACACGTATAGATCTGTGGAGCCTCGGGCAAGACACAGGACAGCTCCTTCACCCTGCCAGACTCCCTCGTGCTCTCCCATCACTGTGTCACCCCCTCGCCCCACCCACCCATAACCCCCGGCAGCCACTGCTCTGTCCTCTATCACGACACTTTTGTCTCTTCAAGAACGTGATGGAGATGGACTCATACAGCATGTAACCTTCTGAGGCTCCCTTCTCCCAATCAGCAGAACATCTCTGAGATGCCTGCAGGTTGTTGCGTGTATCTACACATCACTCCTTTTCATTGCTGAGCGCTGTTCCACTGGATGGATGCACCCCAGCCTGCTATCCAATCACCCTGGGAAGGAGATGTGGGTGCTTTCCCGCTTTTGGCTATTGCAAATAAGGTTGCTCTAAACATCTGGGCCCAGGTTTTTGTGTGGCTGTACATTTACATTTCTCCAGGGGAAACACCCAGGATCGGCACTGCTAGGTCACATGGTAACTCCATGTTTAATTTATAAGAAATTGCCAAGCCGTTTTCCAGAGCATCTACCCACTTCGGCATTTTTACCAGCGACGGGCGAGGGCCCGGGCCCCTCGGGTCCGCCCCAGCACTTGGTATTGTGGTTCTTATATTTGCCATTTTGATGAGTGTTTTGTGGTACCTCATCCTGGTTTTTATTTGCTTTTCCCTAATGGGTAATGATGTCCTTTTCATGTGCTTATTCGTCATATGTCTATCTTCTTTGTGAATAGTCGGTTCAAGTCTTTTGTCAATTTTAAAATTAGGTTGTTGAGATTTTAGAGGTTTGAGAGTTCTTTAGATGCTTTGGATACATGTCCTTGGTTAGACATCTGCTTTGCAAATACTTTCTCCTGGTCTGTGACCTGTCTTTTCATTAATTTCATTTTAATTTTGAGCTTCTTTTGTAGACCATGTTGTTGGTGCCATCTCCGGGAACTCTTCACCTAACTCCAGATCCCAAAGATTTTTCTCCTATGTTTTCTTCTAACAGTTCTTTAGTTTTTACCTTTCATTTTTAGACCTAGGACTTGAGTTGGTATATGAGTTTTAATCCTCCTGAGGAGCTTGGAGTTCCTGACTGGAGGTTTGCTGTGCACAGCTTCCCCTTATGTTCCTCCTCCTAAAGCACGTCTGGGAACAGACTCACTTAGAGGCCTGGCCCTCGTGGGTGGAATGTTAGCGACCAGCCTCACTTGGTTTCTCTTGAACACTGTGGGAAACCTGCAATCAGGCTGCTTCATCTGCTGGGACTTGCACAGGATTGGGGCTGGAAAAATTCCTCTGTTCATCTATAGAAAACATGCACAATTCCTAATCTTTTTTTTTTTTTCTGATTTTACCTTACACTAAAATTTTGGTCTAACCCAGATTTGTTTCCTCCATGGCACAACAGAAAGCTCTGAACCCAATTATCGTTCTCTAGACACAGCACCCTGAAGATGTAAGATGGGTGCCTGAACAGTATTTTTTATTATGAATGTTTTATCAAAGACTTCAGGCAGAAGGGATGGATCTTGTCTTTATTCACTAGAGAGGTAACTTACGTTCCCTTATTTTCTTCCTTGTCACCAAATGAATATTTTCTTTTTTTTTTTTTACTATATTTTTTACCTTTGTTCTTTTTTTTTTTTTAAAGGTAAACCATGTTCATCACAGACAATGTCTTATGTACAAAAGTACACATCAAGCGGGGGGGCGGGGAGGGGACAGGGAGAAAACCCCAAACCCTGGCAAGACCTCGCCTCCCAGAGGCAAGATAATTCTTCTACCTTTTGTCTCATCTTCTTTCTATGCGTTACTCGTTGAAACGGTACTGTTTTCTCTAATTTGCAGCTTGCCATATATATCTCTCTCTCCATCCATTCTTCTATCTATCTATGCACAATCAGTTTTAACCGAACACCCATTAACGGAAGCAAGAGGTCACTAGCATGACTCAGACTTCACCCCTGGCAGGGGTGTAAACTGGCACAGCTTTTTTTTTTTTTTTTTTTTAAAGTATAGTGTCTGGACTGGGTCCTATCTGTAGACATTCAGATTTAATTGCTGCGGTGTGCGGCTCAGTCATCGGTACGTTGTTGTTGTTTTTTTTTAAAAATTAATTAATTAATTAATTTATTTTTGGCTGTGTTGGGTCTTCGTTTCTGTGCCAGGGCTTTCTCTAGTTGCGGCGAGCGGGGGCCACTCTTCATCGTGGTGCGCGGACCTCTCACTATCGCGGCCTCTCTTGTTGTGGAGCACAGGCTCCAGATGCGCAGGCTCAGTAGCTGTGGCTCACAGGCCCAGTTGCTCCGTGGCATGTGGGATCTTCCCAGACCAGGGCTTGAACCCGTGTCCCCTGTATTGGCAGGCGGATTCTCAACCACTGCACCACCAGGGAAGCCCAGCACAGCTTTTTTGAAAAGGGAGTTGGCAGTGCAGTTTGTATTTCAAAATCTCAAAAAGTTCCCACCCTCTGGCCCACTAATACTGTTTCTGTAGTCTTTCCTAGGAAAACAATGAAAAAAAAAACAGGCAAAGATTTTTACGCACAAAATTATATGCTGCAGCATGATTTATAATCGTAAAACACTGGTAACAACTTCAATATTCGGAAATGAGGGGACAGTCTCGTAAATGTATTTGAAGAATATTTTGCATCAATTAAACTTGAAAAGTTATGCTTATAAAAACCTTTTATTGGCATGTAAAAATGCTTATGATACAGCACTAGAACTACAAAGCAGGATACCAAGTTATACATGCAGTGTGATCTCAATTATCTTTATGAAACAATAAACCCCCAGACAAGGAAACAAAAACCACTAACCATGTTATCTCCCAGTGGATTATGGGTGACTATTATCCTATTACCTATGCTTGCCTGTCTTGTCCAACATTTCTACAATAAACACGAATAACTTTTATAATAAAAAGAAAAGTTTATTTAAGGATTTAAAAAGTTACATACAAGCCACGGCCAGTGGATGATCTTGTCCAGTCTTAAGGCAATGAATATGAACTGGAGAATGTTGACAGAACACAGGATTTCTAACTAAAAATGAAGAGAAGAATCAGTTAAACAAAATAACAGTTGCATTCAATACCACAATTGTTTGGTTAACACACTAAAAGGCAATGCAAATTATAATGCAGCAAAAGTTTTATTATGTCACACTTGCAACCTCCTGATTTTCAGCACTGGAGGAGCAAAGCAGTGCTGTGTCAAGGAGAAACCTGGCCCTGGCCTTGTGCCTCGTCCTCTCTGCTCAGTGGCTGCTCGGCCCTTTATGCTCATCCAGGCAATTACCTGTTTCCAGGCTCGCGATCTGCAGAGAGGCAATCTCCGGTGGTCTCCCCCAGCTTCCTTCCTGCGCCTACCCACAAACATCTCTGTTCTTAGTCATCCCTGTACTGCCTTCTTCTTGTACCTGGAACTCAGCCTGCATCCCACCCCTTCCTTTCTGGCTCCTCGAGGACCCTGTCACATCAAGACATCAATTATGGATTCTTTACTGCATCTTTAACCCCGCCACTCCACGATCCTTCCCAGAAGCACAGAAACATGTTCAACTCATTCCCATTCAACACAAAATAACCCCAAGACCCAATGAACCCACCCTTCCCTTGATCCAGTACCCCTCACGGCCCTAGCTCTCTCTTTCTGTTACCATCACGCTTTGTGAGACACCATGGACACTCGAGTCCCTATGGCCACCCCTGCCACTCCAAGCTCCACCCACTGTGGCCCGGCCTCCACCCTCAGGACCACCCGGAAACTGCTTTCATCAAGGTCACCTGATCAGCTCTGCAGCGTCGGACCACTTCAGCTGGCATCCTACTGGGCGTCTCTGCAGCGTGGGAGATCACCCACCACTCCTCCCTCCTCTGAGGATCCCAGCGTGCAGTCTCGCCATCCTCCTGGTCTCTGACACTTCCCTTTCATGTGCCTTTTCCTCTCCTTAAATGGTGATGCCCCCCAAAGCCTTAAACTCGGCCTCTCTCCCCACTGTAGAGACTCAGACACAAACACACGTGCTTTCACTCCCTCGCCCCGCCCTGGGGTGGGGAGCAGAGCCAGCCTCCACATCCCTGGCCTGCGCGACCTCCTACTGCTCGCTTCTCCAACCTGTCTCCACCTTGGCCGACTCTCCCTGAGGCACTTCAGAGGAAGCCCTTCTCCCCCCTGAGTTCATTACCCCACCCCCCGTACCTTGCTGCCTTCACCCTGTCTCACCGGGAGCTACCGCAGCTGCCTGATTCCCCAAATCAGGACACAGGGGGGCAGCCCGCATTCTGTTTCCCACACCCTCGGGCTCAGGCACTTCGCCCTGTCCTCCACCTGTCCTCCACCGGGCAGACTTCTCTAGCATCCCTAGCCCAGCCCCCATCCCGACTACTCCTGCCTCCTCGGGCCCTCCTCCTCCCAAACGCCCCGCAGGCGGCCCTCCTTCTGGCTCCAGCGCTCGCTGCGCTTCAAGGGCTCATCACTGCCCAGAGGATGAAAGTCACAGGACGCCACGTGACCTGGCCCAGAGCTGCCCCAAAGTTCCCAGTTCCCAGGGCACTTAGCGACGCAGCAATTCTTTCTGAGGCCTCTGGGCCAAAAGAAACACCTAACAGTTCCACTGATTTAAGTCATTAGATCTAAACTGAGTACTTATCCTAAGTAGCCATCTAAAAAAAAAAAAAAAACCTCACGCTAACTGAAAGAAAAATATTATGCGTGTTCCATTCTTAACTAACGACAAGTAATTCCTAGTGGGACGTGTGTGCCTCTTGGCACTGCACCATTCCTCAAGGCACTGCCACCCTCATCGCCTGCTCTCCGTAGGGATTTTTGCACAGTATTGCCTTCTCATCCCAGCAACTGCCAACAACTTAGACTCTTCCATAACACCATCGAAATGAATGTAGTGTGACCTAATAATAAAGCCATAAACTACATGGAGCTAGTAGTTCGTAGGGTGTCCCTACAGATGTCAGGGATCACTGCTTTTCCCTCAAAAATGTCCGGGATCCCATGGTGCCCCTGTGAGCTCATTACGGTGCCCTGGGCAGCTCAGCAACGCCTTGAGGACTGAGGACTGGCCCTTACTCAGCCCAATCCCTCTATGCAGACCCCCTTCTCCCCGGCTCCCTCCCTTACACTTTAAGCTCCAGGCAGTTTTTTCTTTTTACTGTGGAAAAATACACATAATGTAAAACTTACCCTCTTTGTCTTGAACCTCCTTCAGGGTACAGTTTAATGGTGTTGA
Organism: Balaenoptera borealis; assembly: GCF_965194805.1. Lineage (NCBI taxonomy): Eukaryota > Metazoa > Chordata > Mammalia > Artiodactyla > Balaenopteridae > Balaenoptera > Balaenoptera borealis. The sequence continues at coordinate 124,546,916 of NC_138881.1, read as the reverse complement.
GTACATTCATTCATATTACCACCATATGACTGTAGCTGTGACACCATCACCATGTTCCACCTCTAGGACTCTTTGCATCTTGCAAAACTGTGCTCCAGTCATACCTGAGTCACTGGTCCACTCAACATGACAGACTTTCTTCTGCATCTACGGCTTCTTATGTGTTATTTTCTCTGCCTGAAAATTACCATCCCCTTCCTACCTGCACAGGGCACCCTGGCTCACCCGGACTCCTCCTTCAGGGCTTTGGGGGAACCTAGCCCCAGTCACCCCCTAGCCAACGTAGGTACTCCTCCTCGGACACAAGAACCAAGAGGGAGCTCAACTCTTGGCACGTGCTTTCTTCTCGTAGGTAGATTGCCAAGAGTGTGGCCATACTGCATTAAGAAAATACGGTTTCATGTCCAGCATAGTCCTAGCCCTTGTATATGCTTTTACTTTCTAAGAAACAAAGTTCCAAATGTTTAGTTTTCTTAAGCCTCCTCCTCAGCCCTCATCCGACAGTATTTACAGAACTTTCTCAGTGCTTTTCAACCTGGGTAATGCTGCTCACCTGCGGAAGAGCTAGGAAATGTGCAGGGGCCCTAATGGCTGTCACGACGACTTGAGGGAGCACCTCTGCTAGTGTTTAGTGGGCAGAGGTCAGGGATAAGTGTCCTGAAATGCAGGGCACAGTCCTGTTCAACAAAACATTTCCTATCCCAAAGGCCAAGAGCATACCCAGCCCCCACTGAGAAACACGGCCCCAAACAGGTAAAATCGAGAATCTTTGATCTCAGTGATTTTGTTTAATGTAAGCTTTTATAAATGGTTTTCAAAGCTTGGTTTTACTTCATTTTGCCCAGATAATAGAAAAAAACACAAAGCAACAGAGGCACAAAGTAGAAAGGTAAGTGTGACTGGGTGGAAATGGTGCCTCCAACTAATACAGGGAATAGAGATTCAGGGGAAGTTGGATAAGGAGTCTGCAGCTCGTGTAGAAATCGGAGTTTACAAATGCGAATTTAGGAAGTGAGAGCACGTAAGTGGCAGCGGAGGAGGCAGGAAGCGTGAACAAGATCATTCAGAGGAAGTGTGCGCAGTGAGGACAGAAAACGCCCAGGAATCCTAAGGAACAGCAATGCGCGAGGAGCGAACGGAGGAAGATACTTCAGAGAAGGAGCCGAACGCAGGCAGAGGGAGCAGGGGTGTCAGGAGCTACAGAGCGGCCAGCGGCCAGACAAGATGGGGGCTTAAGAGGCCCCCGGATGAGGCCACAGGGCCCAGGGAGCGCGTGGCCGGAGCAGGGCACGCGGGGTCCCTGCCGCACTGCTTCCCAGAGCCTTTCTGTGAGGACGGAAGAGGCACAAGAGGCAAACAGAGGCCTGACGGGGCACTGCTGCTGTTGTTCTGTTCTCCCTTTCAGATGAGAGAGCGAGGTCGCTGGACAGAGCGGACCAGTTCAGGAGCAAATTCTTGGAGGACCGGGCGGGGCAGAGGGTCTGAGGCGGGAGGGCAAGCGCAGGGAGGCTGAGAGCGGGCCCCCAGGGCTCCCCTCCCTCCACGGCTGCCCGGACCAGGGCTGAGGGGTCGCTCTCCCCGTGCCAGGCACAGCCGCTCCTGCCACTCGGGGCCCTGTTCCCACTGGTGCCCCGGGGCCTGGGTCCATCACTCTCCCACTGTGGGTACCTCCCTCGCCAGGTTCACGTACCCTGAGCTGCCACCCACCAGCTCCCACTCTCCCTTCTGACCAGCTGCGGCCTTCTTCCTCCACTCTCGACCCGCGCAGCTCAACACGGCATCCACAGTGTCCACTTTCCCCCCTCGAGCCATTCTGGACCCGGCTGTGGGCCCTCAGCTTCTGGGCAGTTCGGCGCACGGGCTTTGGAGTCGGGCTGCCTGCGATGGAATCCTGGCCCTGCCCCTGGATAAGCGGCCAGGAACAAATTCCCTACCCTTTCTGGAAACCAGGGATGGCAACTGCAGCCACGTCACGGGGTTGTTGCAGATCTTCAATGAGATCCTACTGCATGGAAGCGCCCAGCCCCAGGCCTGGTACACAGCAAGTGGTCAATAAATATTATCTGCTATTATTTTCATTACTACTATTAGCACTGCTAGCACTGATTTTTCATTCGTGTGTGTATCCCCTATGTTTAGGCCAAGAGGGCTTGGCGTATAGTAAATACTTGATACATGCTTACTAAATGAACATATAGGCCCATCAGGATAAGCTAACCAGGGAGCAGACAAAGTGTTGGTCATGGGGTCTGAGGTGCTGTGCTGGTTAGTTTTATTACACGTCAACTTGGCTGGGCTGTAGTACCCGGTCATTTAACCAAACAATAATCTAGGTATTGCTGTGAGGGTACTGACTTTAAGAAAAGGAGATTTCCCTCCATGATGTGGGTAGGTCTCATCCAATCAGTTAAAAGGCCTGAAGAGCAAAAACTGAGGTTTCCTGGAGAGGGAGAAATCCTGCTGAGTCTCCAGCCCACCAGCCTGCGCCATCAATTTCAGACTCGCCAGCTCCTTCAAATAAACCTCCTCATGTGTATATCCATCTGCACATCTACATCTATAGCTACATCTACATCTATCCTACTGGCTCTGTTTCTCAGGAGAAGCTGGCTGATCCAGGTGGGCAGGGAAAGACGTGAAGCTGGAAGAAGCCTGATGGCCTCGGTGGAAAACCAGCGTTCTAAGTCAAGAAAGAGAAACGTGATTATTTCCATCATCTTTCGTTTCCTTATACACCATGATCTAGCGTTAGTGATCAACCTCTTCCTAACAAAGGACAAGAGGTCTCCATTACAATAACTGACCAAAAGATTTTGCTTAACCTTCTTAAATATACGAAATCTCACCTCCAGTGACCTGTCATGTCGAAAGCCCCAAACACAAGCTGCCACAGACACTGGGGAAACGAAGAAGAGCGGCATGAAGACCAGGAGCCAGAAGTGGCTGCCTCTCTCGATCCTGTCACAGACCAGCACTTCAAACATCAGCAGGAGCAAGTGGATGCCCACCGCGATCAGCATTGCCTTGAACTCCACACACGTTTCCCCTTCTGCTCTAAAAAGGGACAGAAGGAGAAGAAAAACACCCTCAGTTCGGAATCTCCATAACAAGCAAGCAGCTCAGGGCAGATACCAACTCATGCGGATACTAAGGACTGTATTTGTAAATTTGACAAAAGGCGAAGGAAAATCAGGTAGAAAGCTAAATTAACATTCCTCCTTAATAGGCAATCTTTCAAACATCAAAGAACTACTACAGGACAAGAAATGAACATTTACAACCAAACCAGACTTAGACTTTGAACTGAATAAAGACGTTCTCAGGAGCGACAGCCACAGTTATTATTTCTTGACAGTGCACATAAACACTTTTGTTCATAACTTTAAATTCAACTACTTCCAAGATTATTTAAGCTGATTGCTTCTACTGCTAAAAACTGACAAATATCCCTTACATCTCACGATCCCTGTCTCTCAATGAATTAAAAACCATGTAAATCACATTTCATGCAATACTATCAAAGTAGCTCTAGTTTTATGAATAAGTGTGTGTTATATTTCAAGAAAATACAGTAACTGTTGTTAGGTGCTATTTTAAACTGCAAATACAATTGTGAATGCCTTTTTATTTTCCTTTCTATTCCATTAGGATGAATTGACACCTGCAGATGATAAAGAAGAGCCATTAAAACTGTCCTTTAAATCAGTTAAAGCTGCTTAAGGATCATGCTTGGACTTAATAGGTTAACAATTAAAAAAATGATAAGGCCACTAATCAGGAAAATGCTTAACAATGCATTTGCAAGGCTGACAATGTTTCATTCAAAATATAGATGAACATTTGTGATGTGTCATGTTGGTGATAAATACTTCTAAGTTTAGGACACAGAGAAAATGAGGTCAGTGGTTATTTCTATAGGACCCAACAATGTTCCATCGGACAGTACTGACACTAGAATGATCGTGTCTGTACATTCAGGACATTCAACTATGCACATACAATTCCTTTTCTTAAGGTAATCTTGAAAGGAATCTTAAATTTAACCAACTGAGAAAAGCTCAGATAGCTTCTAAATAACTAGTGGAACTTAAAATGTTTAGCTATGTAACTTTTCATTCTTTGAGTAGCAAACATGAGATATCTGAAAATATCTCATAAAAAATAAAAGATTTATGGCCACACAGGTAATCTTAAAAAAGAAAAATCTAAGAACTTAAAAAATCTAAGCTACACGTGAATGCCCCCCATCTGCCAAGGCTCTTTGTGTAGCTATTTTCAAGTTCTTAGATATGTATGCGGTAACATATTTTACTCGATCTAAATCTCATTTTGAAAGTTCATAACAAAGATTTAAACAAGTTGAGATGGTCCCAACTTCTACACTTCTCTCACACGAGCAGCTGCACAGGTCCCCTTCTTCTCTCCCCACCTGCCTAGCCGGCACTCCTTCACTCCTCATCTTCCCGGTGATGGTTTACAACAGCCCCTCACTCTCAAGTCCCCCTTTTTCCTTTCCAAAGCTCCAAACTTTGTGAGGGAGAGCAGAGAGACTCTTGTGGGCCCCAGCAGCACCAGGCTGCACACTGGAGTGAGCTCACGACAGGAACTTGGACCAGAAGAAGACCATCCAAGAAGAAAGGCGTGAGGGGAGGGGGGGCGAAGGTAAAGGGTATGCCTCTGCCCGGCCCCCAAGGCTCTGCTCTCCTTCACGGCATCTGGGTCTCACCTTTTCCTGTCTCAGGACCTCACTGTTTCCTGGCCAAGCTGCCTCCTCCACACTAACAGTCCTAAACCCCAGGACTAGGAGATTGGGACAAGGGGAGACCCAGTTCCAGGACTGAGTGGAGAAGGATATAGCCCTGATGGCCAAAGCTAGAACTGTGGTTTGTAGAACTGCTCCTACAAACATGATGGTTTTATACGTCCTTGTCTAGCATGGTATAACAGTTCTATATTTTGGATGCATGTTAGATTACTTAAGCTTTTGTAGGCTGGCTAGGAACTTAAGCACCTAAAATAACAGTGCATTTGTTAAAAAGTGGATATCAAACACTTAATTTTTAAAAACTTAGAACAGAACTCAGCTTGCCTATATTATAGTTCTTATAAAACCTCAGACAAGTAGAAAAGAAAACAGTCCTAACTTTATCAAAAGTGAAAAACAAGATTCTGCCCCCCCCACCCACTCAGAGTAGAGACCAAAAGGTTTTATAGAGCAGTATTACCGATATTGGGGATTTCGTGCCCAGACTCCAGTTCCAACCGAGGCTCCAACAATGACCATTAACTTCCACAGCCATATTGGAGCAAAGACAGCCCAGTAACTCCACTGAATGATGCCATCCAGACGAAGGGCCAGCAACACAGAGAATAGCAGCAGACAGGCATAGATGAGGAATTTACTAGGAGAAAAGCAAAATGATTAAAGAGGATTCACATTTACAAATATGCGATATTAAAATGAGGAGTAATAACAGCATTGCTTTTTAGCACATGAAAAGAGTCACTAATTCAATAATCACATATCAAAAATTCTATGTAGAAGACATACTGTTGTTAGAGGATAAGACAAATATAAAGAAAACTAAAATAAGTTTCCTGCTTTCCAAGGCTTCCTGGTAGGAGGGAGTCCACACAGAAACATATAATTACAACACAGCATGGCACGTGCCATAATGGTTCTATGGGTAGAGTGTGATGGCAGCCCAGAAGAGGAAATATGGATTCTGTCTGGGGGGACTGGGAAGCAGAGAGGTAATGACCCTGGAGCTGGTTCTGGAGGACACATGGAAAGCTGCCAGGCAGGAAAGGGTATGAGCTGAGGAAGCATTCCAAGCAGAAGGAACTAGCCACCAAGACATGGAGACTGAAAAAAGTTGACAGGTTCAGGATATGGTCAAGTTCTGTCACTGACTAATTATTTGATTCTATTTTTAAACAGGTAGCCATCTGCCATATTCATATATAGTAATATTTTAGTATATGTATTATCCTTTTTATGACTGAATTATACATATAAACGTACACTCATATTTCACATAAAAGGGACTTCATGAAGAGGATTTTTTAAAATATTAATTAGAAATTACATTGTTGAGGACTTCTACTTCCAGCTTTGATACAGTAAGAGGAATGGAGTTTTCCTTCCCACCTTAAACAAGAAACTGGACAAAATATATGAAACAACAGTTTTCAGACAGTGAACAACAGGCAGTGAAGGATCGTGATGGCAGAAAGAAAGAAAACAAAGGAGATAAACTCTATCAGTGCCCCGGCTTACTGCCTGGAGGCAATTTCCAGACTGCAGTAAGAAGGCAGTTAAAACCCAACCCTATTGACAATTACATGAAATATAAATGGTCTAAATACCAAATAAAAGACAAAGATTGTCAGGCTGGATTTAAAACAGCAAGATAACTATATGCTATCTATAAGAAACCTACTTTATCTATCTACAAAGTGACAGATAGATAATAAGGACAGAAAAAGTTATACCAGGCAAACACTAACCAGAAGAAAGTCAGAGTGACTTTATTAATATCTGTTTTAGTCTTCTATTGCTGCTATAACAAATTACCACAAACCTGGCAGCTTAAAAGAACGCACATTTATTATTATCTCACAGCTGTGTGTGTCAGAAGTCCAGACCGGCTTAGTTGGTTTCTCTGCTCAGAGTCTCATAAATGAAATCACGATGTCAGTTGGCTGGGCTCTTCTCAGGTGACTCTGGGAAGAATCTGCTTCCAAGTTCATTCAGGTTGTTGGCAATCCTCTTTCTTGTGGTTGTAGGGCTAAGATCTTAGTTTCTTTGCTGGCTGTCAGCTGGGGGCTGCCCTTAGGTCCTAGAGTTCTCTCTCTGAGAAGAACACAGGCCTTTACATTCAAAGCCAGCAGCAGCATATCGAATCTTTCTCATGCTTCTGACTTCTTTTGCCATATGGCTCCTGCTTCCAGAGAAAGTGCTATGCTTTTAAGAGCTCATGTGATTAGACTGGGTCCACCTGGATAATCCAGGATACTCTTCCTATCTTAAAGTCCACAACTGTGGTAGGCGGAATTCTAAATATGTTCCCCAAGATTCCTGTCCTCAGTTATTCAATCAAACACTAATCTACGTACTACCATGAAAGGACTTTGCAGATGGAATTAAGGGTACTAATCAGCCAACTTTAAAATGTGGAGATTATCCCAGATTATCCAGTTGTGTCCAATGTAATCATATGAGCCCTTAAAAGCAGAAGAGGAAGGCATACAAGTAAGTCAGAGAGATGTGGCAGAAGAGGAGAGATAAGGCAGAAGGGGAAGTCAGTGAGATTCCAAAAGTGAGAAGGACTCCACCTGCCTTTTCTGGCTTTGAAGATGGAGGAAGGGAGTCATGAGCCAAGGAATGCAAGCCGACTCTAGAAGTTGAGACTAACTCCTAGCTGACAGCCAGCAAGGAAATGGGGTCATTAGCCCTACAACCAGGAGGAACTAAATTCTGACAACAACCCAAATGAGTTTGGAAGCAGATTAATCTCCAGAGCCTCAAGAAAGGAACAGAGCCCTGCTGACACCTTGATTCCAGCCTTGTGAGACTCTAAGCCGAAGATCCAACTGAGCCATGCTGTACCTGTACTTCTGACCTACAGAACTATGAGATAATAAGTTTGTGCAGTTTTAAGACACTAAATCTGTGGTAATTTGTCACGGATGCAATAAAAACTAATACTGTAACCTTAAAGACATCTGCAAAATCCCCTTTACCGTGTAACATAACATATTCATAGGTTCCAGGGCTTAATGGCCTGGATATCTCTGGGGGAACCATTCTGCCTACCACAATATAAGGTTAAGATATATTTTTGAACAACGAATATTACCAGGGACAAACAGGGGCACACATAATGATAAAGAGGTGATTTGTGTTGAAGGAGGATCTAGCAACTGTAAATATTTATGTACCTAATAACAAAGCTTCAAAATACACGTAGAAAACATTAATAGTTAAAACATTAAGGAGAAACAGAAAAATCCACAACTATTACTGGAAATTAACACTTCTCTCTCAGTAACTGATGGAACACGTAGAAAATTACTAAGGATATACAAGTTTGTAATAGCACTATCAACCAACATGACCTAATTGATATTGATAAAGCATTCCTCCCAACAACAGCAGAATAAAAATTCAAGTGAAAATTCGGGTGCACATGGAACATTCACCAAGACAGACTGAATTCTGGGCCATAAAACAAGTCTCAACAAATGTAAAAGGACTGAAATCATACAAAGTAAATCTCTAAGCACAATGAGATTAAACTAAAAATCAATAACATAAAGATATTTGAAAAATTCTCAAAATACTTACAAATTAAACAATACTCTTCTAAATAATCCATAGGTAAAAGAAAAAAAAAAACACAAGAAAAAATTTTAAAATTCTGGACTAAATGAAAGTGAAAACACAACATACCAAAATATGTGAGATATAGCTAAAGCAATACTTAAGGGGAATTTACAGCATCAAATGCTAAGTAGAAAAGTTCTCAAGTCAATGATCTATGATTCACCTTAAAAAACTAGGAAGAGAAGGAAAATTTTAAAAACTGAATGGAAGTAAATAATAAATATACACACAAGTATCAATGAACTACATAAGAAACATGTTAGAGAAAAATCAATGAAACTAGGGACTTCCCTGGTGGTCCAGTGATTAAAACGTCGCCTTCCAGTGCAGGGGGTGCAGGTTCGATCCCTGGTCAGGGAGCTAAGATCCCATATGCCTTGCGGCCAAAGAGCCAAAACATAAAACAAACAATATTGTAACAAATTCAATAAAGACTGTAAAAATGGTCCACATAAAAAAAAAGAAATCAATGAAACTAAAAGCTGGTTCTCTGAAAAGATCAAGAAAATTGGTAAACCTATACCTAGAGTTATCAGGAAAAAAACAGTAGACACAAATTACCAATACAAAGAATGAAAGCAGGGACATCACTACAAATCCTACAAACATTACAGGGATTAGAAGTGGATATTATGAACAACTTTATGCACATAAATTTCTTGAAATAAAGACATTATTAAAGTTCACACAAGAAGAAATATTCATATTCCTATATCTATTTAAAAAACTGAAATTGCAGTTGGACTCCTTCTCACAAAGAAAATGTCAGGGCCAGACAAAATCTACCAAACACATAAGGAAGAAATAGTACCAATTTTTCACAAACTCTTGCAGAAAAAGATGAGAGGGGAACATTTCCCAGTGTATTTTATGAAGCCAGCATTACCCTGATACCCAAACCTGACCAAGAAAGAAAACTACATACCAGTATCCTTCATGAAGACAGATGCAAAACCCCTAAAAAACAGGATATTGAATCCAGCAATATATAAAAAGGATATTACATTATGATTAAGTGTGGTTTGATATTACATTATGATTAACTGTGCTTTAGCCAGGATTGCAAGTTTCACTTAACATTGGAAATCAATTAATGTAACTCACTGTATTAATAGAATGAAAAAGAGAAGCCATATGATTATTCAATAGTTCCAGAAAAAACATTTGACATAATTCACTATTCACTCAAGATAAAAAGCTCTAAACTAATTAGGGCTAGAAGGGTATCTAGAAAAAAAACCTAGTTAAAAATGCTTAATGGTTAAAGACTAAATACCTTCCCCCTAAGATTGGAAACCAGGCAAGTATGTCCACTTCAGTACATCTATTCAACACTGTACTGGAGGTCCTAGCCACAAATATAATACAAGAAAAAGAAATAAAAGGGATAAGGATTCAAAAGGAAGGAGTAGGGGCTTCCCTGGTGGCGCAGTGGTTGAGAATCTGCCTGCCAGTGCAGGGGACACGGGTTCGAGCCCTGGTCTGGGAAGATCCCACATGCCGCGGAGCAACTAGGCCCGTGAGCCACGATTACTGAGCCTGCGCGTCTGGAGCCTGTGCTCCGCAACAAGAGAGGCCGCGATAATGAGAGGCCCGCGCACCGCGATGAAGAGTGGCCCCCACTTGCCGCAACTAGAGAAAGCCCTCGCACAGAAACGAAGACCCAACACAGCCATAAATAAATAAATTAACTTAATTAAATAAATTAAAAGAAAAAAAAAGTTCATGGAAAACTACCACTGACGACAGTATCAAAATATGAAATACTTAGAGATAAATTTAACAAAATATGTGCAAGACATACTCTGAAACCTAACACTACCAAAAAATTAAAGATCTAAATAAATGGAGAGACACACCATTTTTATAGACTAAAAAATTCAATATTGTTAAAATTTACATCCTCTCTTAGTTTCCTATGGTTGCTATAACAAATTACCATGAACTTGATGGTTTAAAACAATACACATTTATTCTCTTATAGTTCTGCAGGCTAAAGGTCCACAATGGGGTTCACTACATTAAAACTAAGGTGTCAGCAGGGCCATGTCTCCAGAGACTAGGAGAGAATCCATTCCTTGCCTTTTCAAGTTTCTAGAGCTGCATTCCTTGCACTACTTTGGGCCCCTTCCTCCATCATCAAAATCAGAAGGGCAGCATCTTCAAATCTCTTTGTCTGCCTCAATCGCATGGCCTTCTCCTCCTAATAGTATCTCCTTCTGCCTCCCTCTTATATGGAAACCCATGAATGTATTTAGGGCCTGCCTGGATAATCCAGAATACTCTCCCCATCTCAAGATCTTTAACTTAATCACATCTTTTGCCATATAAGATAATATTCACCTTTTTGCCACAGAAGGTAATATACACAGGTTCCATGGATTAGGAAGTAGGTATCTTTGAGGGACATTATTTAGCCTACCATACTCATCAGATTATTCAAAAGATTCAATGCATGTAGTCCCATTTTTGCTTTTGTTTCTCCTGCCTGAGGAGACATATCCAAAAAAATATTGCTAAGACTGATGTCAAAGAGCATACTGCCTACGTCTTCTTCTAGGATTTTTATGGTTTCAGGTCTTACATTTAAGTCTTTAATCCATTTAAGTCTTTAATCATTTCTGTATATGGTATGAGAAAGTAGTCTAGTTTGATAACATCTTACACTGTCAGAATGGCTATTATAAAAAAAAAGACAACAGATAACAAGTGTTGGTGAGGATGTGAAGAAAAGGGAACCCCTGTGCACCGTTGGCAGGAACATAAATTGGTGCAACCACTATGGAAAATGGTATAGAGGTTCCTCAAAAAATGAAAAATAGAACTACCATGTGATCCACCAATTCCACTCCTGGGGATTTATCTGAAGAAAACAAAAACACTAATTCAAAAAGATATATGTACCCCTATGTTCACTGCAGCCTTATTTACAGTAGCTAAGATATAGAGGCACCCTAAGTGCCCATTGATAGATGAATGTTTAAAAAAGATGTGGAGTGTGTGTGTGTGTAATGGAATATTACTCAGCCACAAAAAAGAATGAAATCTTGTCATTTGTGACAACATGGATGAACCTACAGGGTATTACGCTAAGTGAAATAAGTCAGACAGAGAAAGACAAATACTGTATAACTGCATTTATATGTGGACTCTAAAAAAGCAAATTAACAAACATAACAAAACAGAGTCATAGATACAGAGAATAAACAGGTGGTTGCCAGAGGGGAGGAGAGGAAGGGAGGAGAGAAATAAGTGAGGGAGATTAAGAAGCACAACTTCCAGCTACAAAATAAATGAGTCATGGGTATGAAATGTACAGTATGGGGAATATAGTCAAAAATAATATAATATCTTTGAATAGTGACAGATGGTAACTAGACTTATTGTGGTGATCATTTAAGAATGTATAGAAATATAGAATCACTATGTTGTACACCAGGAACTAACATAATGTTGTAGGTCAATTATACCTCAAAAACAAACAAACCAATAGAAAAAGAGATTAGATTTGTGGTTACCGGAGGTCGGGGTTAGGGGAGGGGGAATTGGATGAAGGCAGTCAAAAGGTAGAAACTTCCTGTTATAAGATAAATAAGTATTAGAAAAGTATTTTACAACATGATAAATGTAATTAACACTGCCGTATGTTACACATGAAAGTTGTTAAGAGAGTACATCCTAAGAGTTCTCACCGCAATGAAAAATATATTTTTTCTTTTTCTTTTATTTTGTATCTATATGAGATGATTAATGTTCACTAAACTTACTGTGGTAATAATTTCATGATGTATGTAAGTCAAATCATTATGCTGTGTCTAAACTTACACAGTGCTGTATGTCACCTATATTTCAATAAAACTGGAAGAAAAAAACACACAATAAAGCAAGGCACAATAAAGTAAAGCGCAATAAAACGAGGTATGCCTGTATGCATTTAAAGTTCCACCATGTCTCTTCATGGCTTGATAGCTCATTTCCTTTTAGTGTTAAACAAGATTCCACTGGAATAAATAATAAACCACAGTTTATTTATCCATTCACCCATTGAGGGACATCTTGGTTGCTTCCAAGTTTTGTCAACTATGAATAAAGCTGCTATAAATATATAGAAAAAAAAAGATTCAATGCAATGCCAATGAAAATCCAAGCAGCCTCTTCTGCAGAAATTGACATACCGGTTCTAAAAATTATATGAAAATGCAAAAGACCTCAAATGGGCAGAACAATTGTGAGAAAGAACAAAGTTGGAGAAACTATACCACGTGCTTATACTGCATGTGTTCATGGCTTACTATAGAGCTACAATAATCAAGACAATGTAGGATTAGCATCAGGAGAGACACAGAGAACAGAATAGAGTCCAAAAACATACTTATACATACATGGTCAAAGGTGCCAAGGCAATTCAATAGAGAAAGAATTGGGCTTCTATAAATGGTGCTGAAACAACTGGATAGATGGGAAAAATGAACCTAGACTCTTAACCTCACAGCGTATGACAATCGTTGCTAAGGAGGTAGAGCATAATGGAACCCTCATGTATCGCTGGTAGGAATGCAGTGTAGCCACTTTAGAAAGCACTTTGGTAGTTTCTCATAAAGTTAAGTATACCCTTACTCTACAGCCCAGCAATCCCATACCTAGGTATTTACTTAAGAAAAAGGAAAACATATGTCCACATGAAGACTTGTGTTCAAATGTTCAAAGCAGCTTTATTTATAATAGCCACTGGAAACAACCCAAATGTCCAAAAACTGGTGAATGGTTAAACCAACTGAGGTATGTCTATTCAAATGGAATACTAATCAGCAGGAAAAAGGAACAAACTAGGGATGCAAGCAACAACATGGATAACCTCAAATGCACCATGCTAAGTAAAATAACTCAGACTGAAAACACAACACACTGTATGTCTCCACTTATTTGACATTGTGGAAAAGGCAAAAGTATAGATACAGAAAACAGATCAGTGTGATTACCCGTGGCTGTGTTGGGGGAAAGGATGACTACAAAAGGACACGAGGGAAGATTTTGCAGTGATAGAACTTTCCTATATCTCTATCTTTGGGTGGTGCTTACACAAGTGAATGGGCTTATCAAAACTCATAGGACTGTGCACTAAAAAAACGGTAAAATTTACTGCATGTAAAACATACTTCAATAAACCTGGCATATCTATTGATCTATCTACACATATACAACGTCCATGGCTAACATTTACTGGCTATTTATGGAATGTCAGGTAATGTCACTTAAGCCTCACAACAACCCTACGAAGGAGGCACTTTCACTATTCCCATTTTACAGATGTGAAATGAAGGCTTCGAAGTTAAATAACTTGTCCAAGCAGCTAGAGGCTCACAGAGCTGAGATTCAAACTAAGATCTATTTGACTCCAAAGTCCTTTTAATTGAGTACTATACGATACTCACTTTATACTAATAATTCAACATTCTTGGACAAGCGTCTGGATAGACACACACTGAGGCCTAACCATGCTCTCCAGTGGAGAGGATTACGGACAGTCTTTACACTCTTGCTTATGACTGCTGATTTTTCTGCAAGGTACATATACCACTTTTGTATTATGAGAAATAACATAAGAAACTTCAACTGGAAAAAAAGAGAGAGCTTTTAAGGAGCTGGGACCCACAAAATTCCACTCAGAAGCAAACCTCCAAGAGTGTAAACAATGGTGGGAGGGCCATCAGATTTGGAGAGATTGCTAACTAGAGTGTCTATATAGCCTTTTATTAGCATACTAATACTTTCACAGTATCCTCCGCTACAAAACCAGGGTAATATGTACCCCATAAGGTGGCCGTGAATATAAGATAATGAATATGAAAAGTGCTTCAGGTAAAGCGTTAAATTAGTGGTTCTCAAAATTTTTTGCATCAGGACTCCTTTACATTCTTAAAACTGACTGAGGACTCTAAAGAGCTTTGTTTATAAGGGTTATACCTACTGCTATTTACTGTATCAGATTTTTAAACTGTCATTTAAAAGATATTTATTACTTCATTAAAAATAATAATAAACACATTACATATTAACATAAACAACATAATTTTAATGAAAAGAAGCTATTTTCTGAAATTGTTTTTAGAGTTTTGCAATTTTTACAAAATGTCTGGCTTCAGAGCAGACACCTAGATTATATGTATATCTGCATTCATTCTGTTGAAGTATGTTGTCTGGGTTCAAGCATACGGAGAAAAAAACTGACATCACAGAGATACGTCCTCAGAAAAGAACTGAGTATTTTGATTGCTCTTTCAGATAACTGGATATTTTTCTTCCATAGGACACCAAAAGTCAACAAGTGGTAGTTCCTTGATGTGGAATCTGAAACGCTATCAAGGAACTTTTTTTTTGTTTTTTTGGCCACACCTCGAGGCTTACGGGATTTTAGTTCCCAGACTAGGGAATGAACCCAGGCCCTAGGCAGTGAAAGCACCGAGTCCTAACCACTGGACCGCCAGGGAATTCCTTCAGTGAACCTTTTGTAGTCTGCTACCTTAAAATCCACTGGTCTCTCTTGCACTTTGAATGAATCTTGTATCCCTGCATGATTATAACGCCATATAGGTCGACCAGAAAATACTGGTTCACTGAGTAATGAAGATCTTTAAACACTGACACATTTCACTATACAGTAGCAACAAAAAAATCACATTAGTTAATATCACAACCCACTTCATCAGAAATCTTTTAAGTTTTGGAAGGCTGTCAAGCTCATGGTGGTGAATACAACTTTTCAGAAATTCGGGTTTTCCCTTGAAAGCTCAAGTTTAACCAAGAAAAGCAGAAAACACCATCAGTCGTTTTCCTCGAACTAACAGGTTCACTGGCACTTTTCAGCAAACATCTGTCAAATACCCTCGTACACTTAGCCACAATCTTGTCTGTTAGCTGTCCTTCCAGGTAAAAATGGCGTTCCGTGAAAAAAGCAGCTCGCAACTCAGGCGCATGAGTGCTTTCCCTTGAGTCAACGACTACACTTCAGTGTATAGCAGATGGCCTTTAGGCGTCCTTCCTATTTCGTCACCCGGAATATTAAAATAGCTGCGTACACAAGGGTCAAGACTGAATGAGACTGGCATTTTTTCTGCTTTATTAAGGAGATTCTTAAGTGAAGCAGACTTTTTTAACCTGCAAGCACACTATGAAGCATCCAATGACAATGAGTACGAAGTACGATTTCCTGGCACCAGCTTGCTTTGTGCTCAGTTTACCCGGCACAGTGCAAATGTCAACCCAGAGAAAGAGGTCGAGAACATCTTAGTATTATTATGAAAATAGTTCTGACCTCGCAGACCCCTGGAAGAGTTCTCAAGGCCCCAAGGGGGTCTGTGAAAAATAGTCTGACAACCGCTGCACTAAATACATATTAGTTATGATTACTCATGCTCAGAAACAAGGGGAGGCTTTTTTTTTTTTTTTAATGAGGAGAAATGGATATCCTCACATGCCACTCATGTGACTGCCAACTGGTGCAGCCAATTTTAAACTGTTTTTAAAAATTTTATTTATTTATTTTATTTATGGCTGTGTTGGGTCTTCGTTTCTGTGCGAGGGCTTTCTCTAGTTGTGGCAAGCGGGGGCCACTCTTCATCGCGGTGCGCGGGCCTCTCACTGTCGCAGCCTCTCCTGTCGCGGAGCACAGGCTCCAGACACACAGGCTCAGTAATTGTGGCTCACGGGCCCAGCTGTTCTGCGGCATGTGGGATCTTCCCAGACCAGGGCTCGAACCCGTGTCCCCTGCATTGGCAGGCAGATTCTCAACCACTGCGCCACCAGGGAAGCCCAATAAGGGGAGGCTTTTACAAGCTGCCACAAAGAAAAAGAGAGCTACCACTGAAAAATGCCAAGAGAAGAATGACTTCGTTCCTAGACTTCGGAGAAGAAAAGGGCTTGAGGGGGGATTCACGAGCTAATAGAAATGGAGTGATCACCACAAACAGAGAAAGTCACCAGCCGAGAGGACTTTTTCTCTCTGACAGCAAAGGGGGATAACACAAAATCTAGAAAATCAGAACCAATTTGTCAACCAAAGCCCTCGGCTACACATATCATTACCAGAAACAATGGATTGGAAAACAGAAAGGACATTTAAAAGAAAAAAGTGGGGGGAGAGTAAACCCTGTAAGCTAAATTCATTATCTTCCCTAAAAGAGTTCTCTTATTTAATAGAAGAAAAGAGTAGTGGAAATAATAAAAATTTAAATGTTGGAAAAGTGAGTATTTTATAATTTTTGACATAATTTAAAGGGAAATTAAGAGCTCTGGGTCTATTACATGAAAAATTAAAAATATAAAGGAAACAAGATGAACTTACAAGAGGACAAATAACAGTACAAAATATAACTCCTTCAAATACTGGTGCTGGAAAAATATAAAGAGGATGAAGTATCCTGGTATTGCTTTTCTATTGCTGCCATACAAAATTAGCACCAACTCAGTGGCTTAAAAAGCACAAAGTATCTTTACAGTTCTGAATGTCGAAAGTCTGAAATGGTCTCACTGGGTGAAAATCAAGGTGTCATCAGAGCTGTGATCCTTCCGGAGGCTCTAAGAGAGAATGTTTCCCTGTCTCAGCAGCTTCTAGAGGCTGCCTCATAGCTTGCCTCATGACCCCCTGCTCCAGTTTCAAAGCTCCAGCACTCCTCCCCACATTGACTCTCTCTGACCTCCTCTTCTGCCTCCCTCTTCTACATTTAAGACCTGGGATTATGGGCCCAGCCGGAGAATCCAGAATAATCTCCCTGTTTTCAGGTCAGCTGATTAACAACCATAATTCCAGCTGCTACCTTAATTTCCCTTTACCGTGTAATGGAACATATTCCCAGGTTCCAAGGATTAGGATGTGGGCATATTTGGGGGAGGGGTGTCATTAGTCTGCCTATCACAGGCCTAAAATGAGAAAGGTCACTTACTGGATTAAAAAATAAAATCTAAATCTCTTGCAGCCAAGAGTCACAGTTGCAACCAATGACAAAAGTCAAACCAATTACAAGAAAGGAGATGACACAGGTTTATTATGACTGAGTAAGGACAAGAGAAGCAGTTTACTAGGACAGTAATTTGATCAATTAGATTTCAAAACAAAAAGCATTAAAACAACTAATAAAGAAAATCTAAATAATGAAAATCTAACAACATGACCACAGAATATGGAAATAATCTGACAAGATTTCTTGTACAAATATACAGAGATATTTTCATTGTGGGCTTCTACATGCTACTATTAAATCATGACAGATAAAGCAGACAAAGTTCCTAAGGAAATTATGGAAATGAACGCTAGAGTAGATAAAAATAGCACGGTTCTATCGAAGCAAAAAAAAATATGCTTTCTTTACATGTGTACAGATTTTTTCCAGAGGGAAAAAAAGGATCATGGGGCACCAATACAAAATACACACAAATCTAACTTAAAACTTTAAAAGCTGTTTGAGCGTGTGGGAAAGAAACAGTCTCTGCCCTGAAGATGCTCAAAGACTAACAGGAGCAGAGGGGGATCAAGCAACTATATATCATGGCAAACTGGGACATGGAAGGTTCATTTCCCTGGGAGAGCTGGGAAGGGAGGTGGGGTTTGGGGATAGGGAATTCCAGACAAAGGGAATAAGAGTTTTTAAAGCATGAGACAGTCTTTTGTACCCCAGGAGACTAGAACACGTGGAGTATGCTCTGTAAATCTTGGGGTGTGGAGTGCTGGGGAGACGGGAGAGAAGGCACCAGAGGAAACAAGGGAAAGGTAGAATGGGGGATTTGAATACCAAGGTAAAGTCCTTAGAATTTATTACTAGGCAACAGGGGGCCGCTGAAGATTTTCTGAGCAAAAGAGTGACAGAAGGTAGAGAAGAGTGTGTAAGGTAGATTGTAGTTGGTAGAGACTGGAGGCAGAAATTCTACACAAGTCATAATAAACTGACAAAACAGACTGAAAATTGCCTAACCTGGGACTTCCCTGGTGGCGCAGTGGTTAAGAACCCGCCTGCCAATGCAGGGGACACGGGTTCGAGGCCTGGTCCGGGAAGATCCCACGTGCCACGGAGCAACTAAGCCCATGCGCCACAACTACTGAGCCTGCGCCCTAGAGCCCGCGAGCCACAAGTACTGAAGCCTGCGAGCCACAAGTACTGAAGCCCGCGAGCTGCAACTACTGAAGCCCACGTGCCTAGAGCCCGTGCTCCGCAACAAGAGAAGCCACCGCAATGAGAAGCCCTCGCACCGCAAAGAAGAGTAGCCCCCACTCGCCGCAACTAGAGAAAGCCCGCGCTCAACAATGAAGACCCAGTGCAGCCCAAATAAATAAATAAAATAAAATAAACCGTGATCACCGTAGAAAAAAGAAAGACTGATAAAAGCTCCAAATATAAAAAAAAATTTTTAAACTAAACATAAAAATAAAAAAGCCTAAACTACTATGAGTTACTTTTCAAGAAACATTCAGACCAGAGTCCAAGTATAAAAACAGACTGCTCAATTCTCCACACATCAGCAAATGGAGGTTCCAATGGATATTCTGGCATCAAACCACTACTTCCTTAATTTCACTTTTCCAATTACACCTTAAAAGTGAATTTACCCCACTCTCATCTGAGTCTGTAATGCCAGTACAAGATCACTAAGTAGTGTCACATGGGTCAAACTACAAAGCTAGTATCCTCTCTGAAATGTACACAGAGCTTTCTGCCTGAGGCTCAAATTCCCTCTCTCCACCTTGGGCGGAAGGGAAAAAAGGATTTAGAGAGGGAGGGAATATACCCAGTAAAGAGATGACACTGTGCGTACAAACGTTCTATTATCTTGTTTTCTGCAAGTCAAAAGAATGCAGCTGGACTCTTTTTAGACCCATCAGTTTTCTCCAGGGAAAGCTGCTGGCTTTAACTGGAGCAGGCACACATGCACACACACATGCTCTGGGCGACACATCCCTGTGAGCGCCTCTCTGTCTACAACTTTAGAGAACAGCTCCAGCTGACAAACTGCTAATTGACATTCTCCCAGCGTTTTAAAGGAACTGCACCTCTTACACTGAGCAGAACCTTACGAACAAAATTTAAAGTCATTTCCTGACAAGAAAGTACAAAAGCCAAATAAAAACAAATCACTCTTGAGGAGGACTAGACAGAGCCCGGGCCTGTGGGAACTGTTTCCCAGCTGTGTGGTCGTGCGTGGGTCACTCTCTCCTCATTGGGTTGCTCCTATATCCACTCATGAAGATAAGGGGATATGAGAGCCCTGTGTAAATGATGGATTTTACCCATTTTAGCTGCTACTACTATTACAAAAGAGAAAAGTTATAACAATCTCATTTAGCCATCAGTTTTCTCACTATTAGGTCATAGGTGACAAACTACGAATCGTCAGTTATAAAGAACCTATCTCGAGAGTTGAAGGCTTTCATCTTAAATTCTAGTCTCCTCGTACAGGCATGGCCTATAATCAGGCAAGGCAATTAGAAACCCCAAGCTCAATACTGGGAAGCTTCACTCCCAAAGTCCTAGGAAACGACCTAAAATGCCTCCAGTCCACTGCCTCTCCCCTACAACACAGAGTTCCCCACTGGCTCACAGCAATCTGTACTCAACATCCACTCACTCAGCACATTTATCCAACACCTCACCCTCCTGGCCTTCAAAGAACTCACAGCCAAGAAACATATGCGTGTAATTAGCAAGTAACGGGAATGATATTTTTGAAACCAGAAATTCTGCATTCAAATGAGACGGGTCTCCTTTAAACAGTCCCCCTGGGAGGCAATGCACTAATTCCACTTCCTTGCTCAAACCATCTTTGGAGCTTTCCTCCTGGAATCGCCTTGAGAGCCTGCAGTCCGTTCTTCTGAATACCCCCAGTGGTGCCAAATCTTCACTGAGAGTGGATTTTTGGAAACGGCCAAAAGTCAGTCAGAGCCAAGTTTAGTGGATAGGATGTGTGATCAAACTAGGCAGCACTAGTTTGGTTAAAAAATGATATATGACTATAAAGCAATGAGATGGATTTTCTTACAGGATTTGCTTCCAAGGAAATTTCAAATGAGTAACAAGGGGTATGAGCAATGGAATAGGTATATATTTACCTTTTCCCTAAGTAACTGCTTTGAAAGGTAATACTCATTTGGATGCGTAAGCTCGAACACAAGGTTTGCTTTGCTTAATCACAACTCATAAATAGAAGGCTCCTTAGTATATCGGACCTCCTGTGCCATGGCTGGGGTGGGGGGATGTCACTAAATCAGAAGGGGGGCATGCATACCAGAAAGAGCACAGGTTTCAGAAGGAGACCAACTTGTTCGACTCCTGACTTGGCCCCTCACCGCCTGTGTGACTTCAGGGAAGTCACAAGCTAAGACTCTGCAAAACAAGGCTGACATCGAACTCAGAGGGCTGTTGTAAAGGTTCAAGATAATGGGTGCAGAGCACTGATATTGTGCCTGGCACGTGGTAGGTGTCCCAGAAGTCATAGCTATTATTAATAACCTCAGTATAATCAACAAGCTTTTCTTACTAGAGGTAGTTTGAGATGACAGAATGACAGATAAACAGACATTTGGGTGGTGAAGAGGTCATTGACAGTACCAACATACACTATTGATGGATCTGGAGCCTGCTTTAAGGAAAAAAACAGTAATGTGTCAAAAACATTTACAGTAATTGTTAACACTACGTGTAGTATTTTTAAGTCACGTGACAGGCGTTGCCCGCAATGCCCCTACCACACTGACCTTTCAGCACTGTCTTAACACACCAGGCCGTCCCATGACCCCGCGCCTCTGCATATTTTGTCCCTCCTAAGATGCCTTTCCTGCCCTCTTGTCTGACAAAAGCCTATAACTATACCCTTCAGAATCGAGCTGTGGAACCTTCCCTGCCCACGCTAGACAGAATTAGTGGCTCTGCCCCTTGTGTTCCCGCAGCATTGGGTTCTTTGGTTCTTCTGTCTGGAACGCCTTGCCCTGTGTTGAATTTTAATGTTTCCATTTCTGCTTCTTCCACCGGGCTCGAGCGAGGAGGGACCACGTCCCATTCACTCTTGTACTTCGGGCGCCCGGCACATCTCTGGCACACAGTAGGAACCAGGGAGATGTGTGATGAGGTAATGCTTTACATATACTTTACAAATGCCTCTTAAAGGTCAGGTAGCTGCCTGTTGTTAATTACCCGCAATCACATTCATTTTTCCAGACTTCGAATAAGACACAAGATCACTCACACAGACTCCAGAATGGCTTTAGATGTTGCAGCATATGGAAGTTTCTAAATGCTACTGACCTCAGGACTCCACCCCCACACGACGGAATGGCCAGAGCAGCGTTCCTCAGCCTTTGTCCCAGTCCAGGACACCTGTGGGATGCACCACACTCCATCTGGAGCTCACTGCGGCTGACTCAGAAGGCCTAGCAGAGTTCTCACAGCCTTCGAGCACTGCCCGGCTACCGGGCTGAAGGGCCTTCTCTGAGCCAGCGACTGCACAAGGCAGCAGGAAATCCCAAGGCTCCGTGGTGGGGACAGGGCGCCGGCTGAACGCCACCTACTCCCAGATCTCTACCTCCCAGGAACACCTCAGGATCCAAGTCTGTCAATTCCGTATACTTCTAAGAGTTTGCCTATTCAATAAATAGGGCTCCCTAGCTGTTAGGAAGCCTTGGGCATTCAGGGAAGGACTTGGTGGGTCCGGGGTGTCTGCTTCAGCAAGCCTTAACCTATGTAACTAAAAAGAAGCTCATGATCAACCAGTGCTGAGCCAGGTGGAAGTAGGCAGAGGGTCAGCTGGCAGTCCTGTGCATCTGAGTGTTGACAGTTGTGAATCATTCTCTGTCAGTGTAGTTTTCCAGAGCCTTGGCAATACAGTAGCGGATTCAGACTCCCAAGATCAAAAGGTTGGAAAGGAGATCTGGAGCCATGGCCCATGCCTTGGGGCCCACCAAACCATGACAGTGACTATGCCTGTGACACACACAACCCACAAAGTCAAGGCAGCCACGGTCTGCTTAGCGTCATGGTGTTCCCAGCTCTCCAATGGAATGGCTGCATTCTGAAGGAGGGAAGAAGGTGAGAGGAAAGAGAACCAGGCCGCAGACCAGGAGGAAGGCAGTGACTCTGGAGAGTGAGTCGTTCGTTCGTTCATTCATTCATCCATCCATCCATCCCACAAATACTTTTTGAGCCAGGTACTATTCCAGGTATGCAGGCTACCGTAACACGCAGAGTCATGGCCCTGCCCCCATGGAGCTCAGAGTTTCATAGGGGAGACAGGCATTAGTCAAACAAGCACACAGACAAATACAAGGGTACAGATGAGTGTACGATGGAGGAACACAGCACACCACACAGACTGTACAAACAGGGCTCAGTGCGCTGGGCGGGGAAGTCAGAAAAGCTGCCCTCAGCAAGCAACAAGTGAGCTGAGATCTCAAGGAGAAACAGAAGCTAACAAGGTAAGGAGGAGAGAGAGGGAAACACTCCCGGCAAAGAGAACAGTGTGTGCTAAGGTGCTGGGCTAGGAGGGAGGTGTTGAACTGGCTCTGAATTCCAGGCGGGGAGCGAGGCAGCGGCACCAAGGTTTGAGGCCCTGGCACAAGGTCTCCTCCTGTCTACAGCCCGCGGTTTGCTCTTCGAGCTGTCTGGAAGGTCCTCCTCAGCATGGAGCAAGACTAAAAACTAAAGAACAATGTCGAAAACGAGGTGTGCCCACAAGACATGACACACCACCAGCTGAGAGCTGGCACCTGCCAACATGAGCTGGCCACCGTCTCAGGAGTCCCCACTGCGAGGAAACACGGCTCTCTCCCACCGACTCAACACGGCATCAGGAAAACGAAAACGAAAACGGCATCCTATAAAAGACCTTCAAACTTTTCAGGGAGATGTGCATCTCAATCCCAATAGAATTAAAGGGTTGATAAGTACGTTGATGTTGACTATAAACCTGTTTAGATACCTGGTATTTAATTGTCATTTTCCTGTGCCAATTTCCGGGGGGGGGGGCGGTGGGGGGGGCGGGGGCAGAAAGAAGCTACTACAGGAAAAAATGGTTAAGGATGTTATCTGGGCAGCACTACTTTGTTTCAGCAAGTGTTAGCCAGTTCCATCACTCCAGGCAGCTGTTTGTGGCTTCGGAATGATCTGTCACCTTGCAAAGTTGTCCTGGAACCTTCTATTTGTAAAGTGCTTTACAATCAATCATTAATTTGGCCTCTCTATCCTGCTGAGAGATTATACTCATTCGGCCTATAAAACAAACAGATAAGTGAGTGGCCCAAGGACACAAAACAATTCAGCTTTCACTTATCTTTCTTATCACCATCGCCAAACAATGTAGATACACAAGGCCTATCCGACTCCGGCACCAGCCCTGCTACCCTGGAGAGCAATCCTCACCCCTAGGAGCAGCAGAGGAAGGCGCTGCAGTCGGTTCTCAGCCACCTGCTCTCAACAAGCCCCTCTATGCAGAGCGCCTTCAAGGCCAACAGTGACAATGACTGCACCGCGATGCGGACACTGGCACTCCAGACTAAACAGAACGGGAACTCGGTGGTGCTCCAAGAGGAATAAGAGCACCCAGGAAGTCACAATGGCTCGTACCTTAAAATGTCAGCGTCCCTAAGGAGGCTGCACCCCCAACACACACACGCACTCATCCTCTCTCCCTCCCAAGACACCCCCCACAAGCAGCCTGGAAGGTGGCCTCCACTGGGCTCCCACAGCACAACACCGCACTGTGCTGTCAATCGTCTATTGGCCTGCCCTTCTCCACCCTCACGCTGGGCCCTCTCAGCAGCTGAAGCAGCCGGCATGGGACCTGGCACAGGAAAGGTTTATTGAGTGCGTGCCTTCCACCAGCAAATAAGGGAGCTAGGCACTCCCTTCACAGAGCAGTGGACTTCGGAGACCAGCTAGGCCAACTCCTTATTTTTCAGATGAGCAGAGGATCCCCCAGCTACATACGGCCTGCTCTCCAATCCAGGTCTTTAGGTTCAGTTTAGTTCCACAAACATTTGGTAAGTGCCTACTATGTGTCAGACACAGTGGGAGCTGCGGGGAATAGAGATTTGAGCAGGAGACGGTCTCTGCTTTAGGGAGTTCACAGCCTGGGGAGGTAAGAGAGCTACAGAACACTTGGTCAAGTCCAAGGACAGACGCTCGATTCCTTAGCCAGTGTTCCTTCCTCCCAGTCCACTGGCTAGTCCCCATCTGGGAAACAGGACAGCAATATCTGCTTCCTGCAAATCAACTTAGAGTCAAGACTGATGAGAAAACGTGTACGGAAAATTGTCAGGTTTACCCCCCAAAAGCGTTATGTAAGGTCCTGCCATACCCTGACACGGACTCCAAGGATTCAACAGTGTTTCAGACATCAGTTCCACAAAGAAGCACACAAGCGAGGGATGGGCATACGTCCAAGGCAAACCTCAAGGGCTGGGAGGAACTGGAGGAAACAGCTGGGGTGGGGGGTAGGGGTGTCGGGTCAAGTGAACCGGCCCTGGCGCGGGGAACGCATGGCAGGCAGCGGGTGCCAGAAGATGGAGCGAAGAGAGGGAAGTTGGGACAGCGACGAGGGAGGGAGGGAGGGAGGGCGGGCAAGCGGGGAGGCGCGGGGTTCCCGCGGGGCGGGGACCGCGGCCGGGAGGTTCTAGATGGGGCGGCGGGCCGGGGGCTGAAGGCAGCGGGCGCGGGAGGAGGCAGAGGGCCGGCGCCGAGGCCGACCGGTTTTCCGGGGAGGCTCGGGCAGGCCCCGCCGCCCGCCACAGCATCACGGACGCCGTGCCTCCCCGAGCCGTGCGGGCGGCGCCTCACCTCGGGTTGAAGTCCTGGAAGAGGCCCCTCAGGTTCATGGCGAAGAACTTCACCGCGCCGTCCTCCTCCTCCTCCTCCTCCTCCCCACCCCGCCCCCCGCGCCGCGCAGCCTGCGCGTTACAGCGGGCTCATGGTGCCAGCGCGAGCCGCGTCCCAGTCGTCGTCGCCGCCGCCGCCGCCGCCGCCGCCGCCGCCGCCCCGAGAAACCTGAGCCGCACCTCCCACCCCTCCTTCCGGGCTTCCGTAGGCCGCCGCGCATGCGCCCCGAGCCCCGCCCGGCAGGCCGGAGCAGTGCCGCGAGCGGCGCGCGAGGCCGCTCTCCCGGCTCACGGTGCGCGGAGGCTCTGGTCCCCGGCTCCGCGCCCGGCGGAGGAGACGGCGGGGGCGACGGAGGCTGGAGGGACCGGGAACCCGGGGGAGGGCGCGGAGAGCTGAGCGGGGTCGCTGACTCGGCGCAGGCCTGCGGGGAGCGAGCGCGCCGCCGGCGAGTCCCGCGGGGAGGTCTTCGCGGACACCTGTCACCTTGGCCCGCGCTGCCTTCTGGAGGTTTCCTCCAGCGAGAACTGAGCCTTGGGGGTGGTGGCCCCGGGTGACACGTTGCATTTTGGCCATCTCCTCCCAGGCCTTCACCTGTCAAATCTGTCAGTGACTGCGTCTCAACTTCCCTCCCAAGGCCCAGGCCAGCGCGTGGAGATATGCTGGCGGCCCCAAGCTCAGGCTACCCTGCACCAGTCATCTGCCCTCCCTACCGCCTTCCCCTCCTCGGCTGCCTCTCTCCGTTGGCAGCGGACCTGTTCACTGGGTTGGCGGGGGTGAGGGTAGGGGTGCCCAAACTGGAAAAGTGGGAGTCATTCTCGCTTTGCTAACCTAGTTCAGAGACTCCTTGCCTCCTGCCCAGACTCTCTGGTCACCTCCCACCCGGCCCAGCTCTGTCTCCACTCTAAGCCATGCTATTTATAACTGCCAGGTTCATTTTCTGTGGGCAAGTCAACATCTTTGAGCCTCATTTTTTTCTCCTCTGCAAAATGGAGACGATAAAATCTACTTCCTAAACTTGTTGGGAAGATTCAATGAGCTAGCGTGCATAACACACTGCCTGGTGCACGCTAGGTGCTCAGAGAACGCTGTTGCTATCTGGTGCTTCTTCAGGGGCCTACCTCCTCAAGGAGTTTGTTTACTTTTGGAATTAGAGAGCAGGACAAGCTCACGGCAGGTGGCCTGGTCTACCTCCTTCACTTCGGCTGATTTAAGAGTTTTCCATGAGCACAGCAATACCTTAGACATTAGTCTGTATCATTATGGATAATAGCTGCATTTTGTAACAATAGCAGAATTTCACAAACGGCAATTTTATAGGACTTAGCCCTGGGGGCAGCTTGAGAAGTTCACAATTATGGTAGTCATAGTTTGCCATGATGGTATCACCTTTCTTCTGTGAACTTGCAAACATTTCACAAGTAGTAATTAGGTTTCCCAAACCCACTGGGGAGTGCGTATTATTATGTGAGCTGTTTCTAAGGATGCGTAACCTGAATCAAGTTTGTTAGCTGCTGAAGCACCAGAACCCTGTCCCAGAGTTTTGGTCTAGCTCCCCTGCCCATCCTCCAAGCGGAGTCTGGTGTGTACCCCTGAGGAGGCTCCCAATGAACATATAAATACAGAAGAGAAAGCTGAGGCCCAGAGAAGCTTGTATAATGTGCCCTGAGCTGCCCAGCTACTAAGGATGTAGGACATGGGGTCCTGCCGAACCTGCAGCCCATACTCTGCAGAAAAGAGGTACTTGCCAGTGACCAGACTGGCCAGCACCACCTTAATTACTGGTGGCCTCACCCCAAATAGGCATTAAGAGTGAGGTTGTTTGTCAGTTCAGACACTTGAATAACAGACACTGTTGCCCTTTCAAGAGCTTCACAGACAGAGACCAGGCAGGCTGCTCAGGGTCCAGAGCCTCAAGGGCAGGCACTACTTTGGTGAGGTCCTAGGGGGTCCCAGAGCTGACCCACTGCTCTGCAAGGCCGCAGTACCCCCTCAACCCGAGATGACCCGGCCAACTGTCAATGTATTGTTTTGCTCTGACAAGCCAAATTGCCAAGGGAGCATAGAGGCCTGTCCACGAGGACATATGGGAAGAATTGGACTACCCAAGGCTTCCCATCCTCAACCTTCGAGAAGTGGATGAACCTAGACTGCCTCAACTTTACTGGCGGCCCAGCCATGTCCTCTCCTGGTGCTCCCATAGAAATAAGAATCAGAACATCCAGGCGTCCCTCTTGTTCTCTCTCCAACAAGTACAAAAGACCCCGCTGCCCATCTGCTGCCCCCCTCAGACCCCTTGCTCAATGTACCACCCTGGGCAGTGGCCCAAAGCTCCCCTGGCCTGTGTGGACAGATCCATGAGGGGCCTGAACATTGAGGAAGGACCCTGAGCCATGCACAGGATGACACCCTCATCATCTCTAGCTAACCCAGACTGGCCACCAAATTTCAGGGCCACCTTACTTAGAGGTTCCCAACAATCTTCATACAAAGGCATGGGATGGCTCTGGATTGAAAAGGCACGAGCCCCAGATAAGCCAGAAAGCAGTTGGTGGCTTGTCCAATTCAACATTCATATTGACTCCAATGTGATGGGGTGGAGGGCGGGCTTCTGAAGAGCAGGGCTCTGAAAGGAGAGAATTCCGGTGCCTTCAGACAGTCTGGTCATGGAGGAACTGGGTCAGGGAAGGAAGTGGCTGGGGCCCAGCTCTCCACGCTGTGCTGCCAGGGCTCTGCCCCCGGGCCACTGCAGCAGCAGAGTGGAGGGGGCATGGAATTAGAGGACTTAGACCAGCTTCACCGCCGCTCCACTGGCGGGAGGGACAGCTGGGAGCCAATCCCTGGCCAGGCCGGGGGGCCTACCCCAGGGTTCCTGGGGGACCAGTTTGACAGCTTCTTCAGCCGGGAGCCTGTGGCTACAGGCTGACCCTCTCTGGACCTGAAACTCTCCACTCTGAGCTCCTGAAAGGCCACACCCTTAGTGCCACCAATGAGAAAATCCCTGGAGTCCCTGGAGTTCCCAAGACTCCACTTACAAGGTGCCTCCCCCCAGCGCTTCCTTAGAGGGCCCTTGTTTCTGGCTACTTTAGCTTCACTTGCTAAGTGCACCGTCTTTCTGGTCCTGAAAGCTCCCTGGCAGTTGGTTGGAGCCTGGCAGGGGGGGTGGCAGAACACAGGGGCTGTGTTTGGGGGCTCAAGGAGCTGGGGGAGGGGCTGGGGTGCAGTGGAAGGGACTGAGGCAGTAGGATCTTTGATTCTGCTTGGATTGCAGCTGCCCCCGTCTTCCTCCAGAGCCCAGAAGGGGCCACCCCTCATTGGGGAGGCTTCCCTCGGGACTTGCAAACTGCAGCTGCTGAGACAAGAGGGAGAGAGGGGCGTCTCAAGGCCCCACTGGCCATCTTGTCACTTGGACCCGGGAGCGGGTGGGCGAGCACCTCTCCTGGAGAAAGCTTCCCAGGAGGAAGGGAGCACGGGCCGTTTCCTGTTAGAAGGCCGATGGGCAGGCGGTGTCTGGGAGCTTAGAGCCACCAGGATGTCCCTGTGCTTCCACTCTGGACCTCTCTTGCCACCAGGGGCTCCAGGAAGGCTTCCCAGGTGGAGAGGGAGGCTCTGGGCCTCTGCGGAGCGACATCTCAGTGAGGCAGCTCCATACATTTCTCAGAGAGCTAGATTGCTTTGTCACAGTCTCTGGTCTACACTGGGATCCTTTCACCTCCTAAAATGTTTGCTCCAGCCCCATGGACTGCACACCATCCTGCCCTGGCCTCCCTTCAGTCAGCAGGAGGGGGGCTTTCCCGGGCCTCTGTGTCCTGTGGGCTCAGCTCAGGAGGCCCTTGGGCTTCCTGCTACCGCCTGCACCCCTGCAGTGCGGTATACCATAGGTGCGCAGCAAGTGCCCAGGAAATGAATTTGGGAGTCCGACACACCCAAGAGCCCTGCTACCAAGCAGTTGCCCTTCCTCCCAGGCCTCACCCTGGGTCCACCACCTCTGCCGGAATCATGATCTCTGCTTCCTAAGATTCCAGGAGCTGCAGGCATGATCTGTGGGCAGCCGCACCACATTCTCGCAGGGCATGGACATGCTGAGGCTTCTTGAACAAGTTATACCATGTTTACACAGATGTGAGATAGATCATCCATTTCATAACATATTTTAAATGGAAAAAGAAAAAATCCGTCAAGCAATGTCCAAGTAGATCGTAAGACATACACAGATTCAGGAATATTAAAACGTGGGGGAAGGTAGATCTTGGATACGCAGTAATAATAGCCCCTTGGCAATGAGCACCTACATTGGGTCAGGCACTTCATATGCAGGTGACACCTTGTGGCATATTTGTTAGGGGTTAAATTATGCCCCCAAAAAGATATGCTGAAACCCTCATCCCCAGTACCTGCGAGGGAACTTACTGGGAAATAGGGCCTTTGCAGATGTAGTCGAGTTAAGATGAGGTCATTGCAACAATCCCAGTACTGGGCATATACCCTGAGAAAACCATAATTCAGAAAGAGACATGTACCACAATGTTCATTGCAGCACTATTTACAATCGCCAGGACATGGAAGCAACCTAAGTGTCCAACGACAGATGAATGGATAAAGAAGATGTGGCACATATATATGATGGAATATTACTCAGCCATAAAAAGAAATGAAATTGAGTTATTTGTAGTGAGGTGGATGGACCTAGAGTCTGTCATACAGAGTGAAGTAAGTCAGAAAGAGAAAAACAAATACCGTATGCTAACACATATATATGGAATCTAAAAAAAAAGAAAAAAAAATGGTTCTGAAGAACCTAGGGCGCAGGACAGGAATAAAGATGCAGACGTGTAGAATGGACTTGAGGACACAGGGAGAGGGAAGGGTAAGCTGGGAGGAAGTGAGAGAGTGGCATGGACATATATAAACTACTAAATGTAAGATAGATAGCTAGTGGGAAGCAGCCGCATAGCACAGGGAGATCAGCTCTGTGCTTTGTGACCACCTAGAGGGGTGGGATAGGGAGGGTGGGAGGGAGACGCAAGAGGGAGGGGATATGGGGATATATATATATGTATTCATTTCGTCATACAGCAGAAACTAACACAACAATGTAAAGCAATTATACTCCAATAAAGATGTTAAAAACAAACAAACAAAAAAAAGATGAGGTCATTAGACTGGGCCTAATCCCATATGACCGGTATCCTTAGAAGAAGAGGGCAAATTGGCCGTAGGCATGACCAGAGGGGAGACAGCCATGTGAAAATGAAGGCAGAGACTGGAGTAATCCAGCCATAAACCAGGGAACCCTTAGGGACATCACGAGATGGAAGAAAGAAGAAAAACCCTCCTCCAGAGCCATCAGAGGAAGCATGGCCCTGCCAGCACCGTGATGTTTTTCACTTGAGCCTTCAGAAAAGGGAGAGAAGTCGCAACCCCACTGGCGACTTCAATTTGTGCTACCTTGTTGGGCGGCTCCAGGAACCGAACACAATCTCATATCAAGGCTCAGAAGTTGTACTGTTACACTCTCCATTCTACAGATGAGGACGCTGAGAGCCTGACGTCGGACCCTGACCACGGGGACTCTCCTAAACCCTGTCAAGACGCCACCTCCCCTGAAATGAAGATGAGACCCTGGAGGAGAGGTGGGATCTAGCAGAGAGGGCGTGAGGATGGAGAAGGTTTCCATCTGGACGTGGGGGTCCGAGGCACGGCCCTCTGAAGGCGGCTCTTCTGCGCAGGCTTGGGCCCTGCTCTCTCCTTCCACTGCCCACTCTGCTCCCGTCTCTCCCGGCGGCGTGGTGGCCCCACCTTCTCCTGCAGGCTCACTTCCCCCGGCAGACTGGCTGTCAGGCAGGCGGCAAGCCTGCATTCAAAGCACGGGGACCGCCGGGCTGGAGGACTCTCACAGTGTCCTCACGGGCGTGAGTGTCTGTGCCCTTCAGGGCCCTGTGGATGCACCTCCTCTGGATGCTTGAGCGCACGTGGCTTTGCACCCTGCTGCTGTCTTGTGAATGTCCCTTGGCTTCACACCCTGCATCCCGCCACCATCCCAGCCCTATCCCTGTGCCCAGCCCCGTCCCTGTGCCCAGCCCCAGCTCAGGGACCAAGGACAGGCAAAGGCCCGGGACCCCTTACTTGCTCACGAAGGCCCCTCAAGCAGCAGCCGGCGATGTTTGCCACAGAGGAGGGTAGGCGAGAGGCAGGCAGGAGGTCAGCGCTTTGCCAAGGGGGCTGGAGCTCAGAGCAGACTTTAGCTGGGGCCCGGGAACGGGGGCTTCTCGGGAAACAGGGCCACGGCTGAGACAACTCACACCAGCCCCTCACGGGGCAGGCTCAGGGCACGTAGAGGACGTCAGACCTTCCCGCTGATGGGCAGGGAGCTCCCGTGTGCTCTGCCCCGCCCTGGTCAGGACTGGCTGGGTGCCGGGGTGGTGTGTGCTCGTCCAGAGTCTACTGGGGAGGGTACTGCTGCCCCCCTAAAAAGTGCCTCCCGGAATGTCCCTGGGGTGCTCTTGGCGTGTCCCGGCCGCTGCTGCCCCGCCTGCCGCGGCCGTGCCTGGGCTAGCACTGTCCCCCATCAGTCAGTTCACTGCACGAACGGGCACTAGGAATCCCTGCTTTCCCCCGGGAGTGCCCCACGGGGATCTGGTCCTGGAGCACCCATTTCCTGCTGGGGTCCAGGGCTGCAGCTCACCGGCAGAGGCACCTGCTCCCACCGGCCGCCCCCGGCCAGCCCAGGGCAGGTCACATGGGGTCTGGTGGGCGCTGCCCCTTCCCCCTCTCTGGGGTGGCTGACCCTCTTCACAGCCTGCATCACCGGGACCCCAAAGCCCTCTCCTGCCTGGCTCCTTTCCACATCCTCATGCGGGTCTGCGGGTGGCTGGGGCCTGGGGGAGCGTCCTGGGGACCACCCCGGCCATCTGCTGCAGCCTGGCCCTCTGCTCAGACACCCTGATCGGGGACACCAGAGTCCTAGCCGGCTCTGCGCGGGGCTCACAAGACGCCCCTCTGCCTCTCACACTCAGGCTCAAAAACCAAAACCTCACGGTCACATTCAGAAGGCCATCAGTGTACTCAAACATTTGGGCATTACGTAGGGAATGATTTCAAAATAACTCGGAAGCACAGAGATTCGCCCCGCATCCACGCGGCCATGATTATCATTTACCAACCACGAGGAGACTCGCCGGGTGGCTACATCACGTCCTGCCAGCTCCACCCGAAGCATGGTATTGGTGGGAGGGGATGCTTCTCTGGCACTTTCAGATAAACACACATGCATGAGGTCATCAGGACCCGGGCCTAAGCGGCTCTCCGTGGGGGGACAGGCGGGGCAGAAGCCAGGCTGCGCAGACCGAGGCCAGGTTCCGGAGAGAGTGGGCACTGGGGGCAGCGGGGTCACCCCCGGGGGGGACTCGGGGCTGGGCCCCCCGAGGACGCCCCCGACCCCAACAGGGCCGTTTGGCAGCTGGCGGCTGCCCTCCTGACAGAGACTCAGCACAGCCCCGCGGGGACGGATGGGTGCAGCTCAGGGACCTAAGGGTGCGGGTGGCTTGGGGGAATTCCCTCCGCGGGCTCCCTGTGGGGCAGCCTCTCTCTGGAACACCTCCAACCCTGCCCAGGGCCTTAAAGGCACAGAGTCTGGCATCTCACATCTAAGGGTCAAAGGTGCAGGACTTAAGACCCTGGGGGAGGAAACACAGTGGTCTGTGTCTGTGTTGTCATGCCTTGAGGATTAACCCCCGGCCCCGCTGTGCCTTCTACACAGTTGGCCGTGACAAAAGTGCTTCTGCTCAGAATTCAGTGGCAAGAGGTCATCACATGACCCCTCCTAAGTAAAGAGGACTGGCAGTGCTGTGTCCCCATTTGTGCGGGGAGGAGAGGAAGACAAGATGGGGACGAGCACCTGACGTCTCTCCAAGTCCACACTGCCTAGTAGAGGCTCAACAGAAGCAGCGCTTACCATTTGTGATGACAAAATCCCCTTCTTTTCCGGCAGGAGTGTCTGAACACGTCACATTGGCCTTGAAATTCTCCTCCTTTTCCAAGTGCCCACCTGCTATGTGGCAGGTGCTTCAAATCCAGGATCACACGTAACGTTCACGTTGCTCTACGGCGCTCAGCAGGGAGGGCTGCCTCTTTAGCCCCCGGCGCCGTCTGCACCTCCCACTGCAGTGACCTCACAATCTCATTAGGCCCAGAAGTTGCTCCTTCCTTTCGATGCCAGGTCACGGCCCGAACCTGTGGGTCTCTGATGCCGCCACATTTCTGAACCTGCCTGAACCCGGGGACACTGGCGGACATTGCTTCTTTAGTGGCTAGGACTTATTTCTAGTATTATTCTGATCCCAGACTCTGTCCCTCTTTCCTCTGGAAATTCTTTTCCTTTCATGACATCTCAGAGAATTTGCAGCTCCATAGGAAACGGAATAGAAAACCGGCCAAAATTGCTGCTCTGTGTGTTTTACTCCTGGAGGATGTATTATTCAATTTGGATGTGTGTGTGTGTCTGCCGGCGGGGAGGGAGGGGTGGTGTTTTCCCCAGCTGGGCGCAGCTCACGCAAAGCTCCCAGTATTCCAGTCACACAGCGAGTCCTTTCCACTTTGGCAGCCTCTCTTCGTTCAAACCACCTATTTTCATCCGTTTCATCCCAGTGAAATCTAGACCTTGCTCACAGGTGGCCAAAGTAAACTCCAGGTGACTAAAATAGTCGTTTCAATATAGTTGGTAACTGGCTCTCCCAGGGCAGGGAGAGCAGGGCCAGCCCAGGGAATACTGAGCAGTACTTCAAAGCGCAAGATCCTTATTTCTCTGGAAATCCTTGCAGATGGTGGGGATAAAACACCTGCCGCTTCAGTGTGGTCCACCGCAATGCGACAAGAGCCGGCACCCCTTCCTTCCTGCCCCAGGACGGGATTCCTCTCGCCTTTATCCATGATCCAAAAGGACATCTCACAGCCATGTCGCATTTCAGACTTTCCCCCCAAACCCAAGACACACCCTCTGCAGGTCTGGCTGCTGCCACCACCCAGCTCCATCACCATCATCTCCCACAGATGGAAGCCCCGCTTCCCAAAGGCCCAAACTGCCCTGGCTCGGGGCACTTACCCTCCAGGGCTCGCTCCTGGAGCCCCACCGCCTCGTCCCATGTTGACTTGTTCTGTGGGACTTGGGGGACGTCTCACCACCTTCCTCATGTGACTGCGGCTCCTAGACCATCCCCCTAGGTGTGGGTGTGTCCTGCTTTTCCTAGCGTTCCCGCTACTAAAACAGGCCCTTCCGGAGAGCAGAGGCTCCCTGGAGGTGTGCGGAATAAACAAGCCGGTGGGCAGGGGGCTTATTGACGCAGATTAATCTTCTCCTACTTTCTTAAAATACCCATGCAAATCCAACTAAACAGAGATAGTTAGTTTTATAGAATGACAGACAAGACAGGGAAGAAGCAAGAACTGGAACTACGATTACTTTTATTTTTCTAATTCTTCCCCCATCTATATTACTGCTAAGTACTTCCACATTTCCAAAAGAGTTCTAATTCTTATTCCCTGTTATCTTGTACACGGTCACAAAATAAACTGGGATATTTCCCAACCTCTCTTACAGAACAGCAAAACTCTTGTTCTTGAACTGGATTAGTACAAATACACGTGGGATCAATGTCATGCACAAAGTGAGACACTGAAGCTTGTTTAGTCTTCTATTAAAAGAACCAACATTTGACAAATTCCTGAAGAAAACAGAGATGAAATTCCATGTCATCATACACAACAGGAACCCAAAGATGCTGCACACCGGGTTCCCCCGACAGGCCCGGGCCCTCACTACTTAGAAGGCTAACTGCTCCCTCTTCAAACTCCGAGTGAAGGATCAGCCTCCCTTCCTGCCCCACGGGAGAAGCTGCTGGACGTGGGCCTGGAAGGAGCCTGGCTTCTGCTCTGGCTCAGGCCCCCTCTTCCTCATCGCTCACACCCTCTGCACACAGGGATGGGAGGGACCTGAGATCCCATCCACTGACCCTGAGCAGATGCTCCAGGACCTGCCACTTGCTGGTCTCCGCGTGGGCCCGGGGACCCCACAGGAACTCGTAGCAGGCGGGGTCGCTGTGGGGCACCTGCCGGTACTCCAGGTAGCCCTCCTGCACCCACACTTTGGTGAGCAGCTCCCTGGGCTCCCCGTAGATGCAGTGCTCCCTCCCGGCACACACCCCCATCACGCTAAGTGCTTCCCAGACCTCCTCCTCAAGGGCGCAGTCACCGTACAGGGTGATCTGGCACAGAATCAGCACCAGGAGGCCGGCCTTGGGCATGCTCTGCCCGTCGCTCAGCACTGCATCACAGGTGAGGCCCAGGGTGGGGACCAGGACGTAGGTGCGCTCGCGGGGGTCCACCTCCTTCACGTCCACGCCAAACACCAGCTGCATGCACTCGCAAGCTTGGCTGAAGACCACGGGGAAGTGGTCCCGATGGTCACGGAGGACCATATTCAGCATCTCCGCCTTGGAGATCGGCTCCTTGGTGCGATACTTGAGGAGCAGGAACGCCACCAGGTCAGCCATCAGCACAGTAAGTGCCTCCTGGGGCAAAGACTCGGCATAGGCGGAGAAGAAGGGGGCGACGGGGGAGCAGGAGGACGAGGGGGATGCGGCCTCCTCCCCCGCAGCCCCGAACAGCTGCGCCTCCACCGGGCCCTGGGCCTGGACTGGGGCCTGAAGGTCTGCCTCAGGCTGGCGCAGCTCACTCATCTCGACCAGGGGCCTGATGACTGGGGTCGGGCCGCCGACGGGAATCTGGGCAGAGGTGACAGATACGGACCACGGACCTGGGGGAGAGAGGGGGTGTGAGCGGCCTCGGCGGAGAAACGCACCCTGGGCAGCTCTGACAAAGGCCACTTACAGGGCTCGCCTGGAGGGGTGCCCTCGGGCCTCACAGGGGCACTCCTCCTGGGCGGACTGTCCCCTGCCAACCTGAAGAAGGAAGAGACGTGGCCCCTCAGGGTACAGCCAGTGCAGCCCCAGGTACCGACCGGGGCTGAGAGGGGTGTGGGGAAGTGTGGCGTCTTGAGCCTTGTGGGGTCCCCTCTGTTCTGGGAGGGGGAGGACCTGGGTGCATACTCAGGGCGCGCACCTCACCTTGACTCCTGGCGCTGCCTGGGCCTCCTCTGCTCTGTGGCCTGAGGACACGTGCCTCAGACCTGGGCCTTCGCCTCCCGGTTCCTGGAGCCCCTATAAGGGGAATGGAGGGGGCACCTCGGGTGTAGATTGTGGCACAGCCCTGGGCCCCTCGGTGCTGGTAGGAGGGGTGGGCCGGACTCTGTGAGATCCCCCCAGTTCTGAGTTTGGAGGTGGGTGGTCCCCTCGGGGCTCGCTCATAGTGCTCACCGTTCCCCTTAAGGGCCTGGACCCTCCCCTTTGCGGGCCTGAGGGGAAACTCACAACAGGACCCCGAGTCTGAACAGAAGGCAGTGAGGGGGCCCCACATGTGGCCGCACCTGCCCAGGGCCTCCCGAGGGTCCGAGGATGGGGACATGCTGGGTCCTCACCTCCTCCTCACATCCTGCCTGGCCTCCCAGCACTGACCACAGGGGCAGGTTTCTGTTCAGGCCCCTGTACCAGGGCTGGGGGTCTGCTCAGTCCTCCCTCGGGGTCCTGGGAGTCCACCCTCTGCGGACCTGAAGCCTCACCCCTCACACCAAACACCTGACCTCCCGAGGACCCTGAGCCAGAAGTCAGGAAACATCTCCTCTGCTGACCGTGCTCTGGCGCCTCCAAGACCCCGCGGAAGGGCAAAGGATCCCTCCCTGTGTGGGGGTCTAACGTCCTCGATCCCTCCTTCCTCGGGTGCAGGCTGGACTCTGGGCGGGACCTGGGACTGTCGCGTCTGCCAGTGTGACTCCCTGCTCAGTATCCCAGGTCTCCAGTCTCTCAGAGACCCGGACGTCAGGAAGTCAGGACAGGCCTACTGTGCTCATCCCGCCCCGGGGCCTCCCAGGGCCACCTGCAAGGGCGGGGATCTGGTGGGTCCCTTTTGTCCTCCCTCAGGGTCCCCTCAGTCCTGCCTAAGGGCCCTAACCTTAGTCCACCAGGGACCTGACATTTTACCCTCTGCGCTCATGAGGCCCCGCCCCTTATCCCAGGTCCTCAGCTTCTCTGAGACTCAGATGTCAGGAAGTGCTGCACGTGCTCATCCCGCCCTATGGCCTCCCAGGGCCAACGCTGTTCTGGGGTCCAGGGTCCCCTCAGTCCTCCCTCAGTGCTCTCACCTTGACTGCACGCACGAGCTGGGATTCTGGCCATAGCACACCTGAGACCAGCCGCTTATACCTGTTCCTAAGCCTCTCTGAGACCTGGATACGTAAGTCAGGACTTGCTGCCAAGTGCTCATCCCGCCTCAGGGCCTCCCAGGGCTGAAGGCAGGGAAGGGTATAAGGGTCAGGGTCTCAGACTGCGGAGCGGGTATAAGGGGCGGGGTCTCAAAGAGGCTAGGCCCGGGTATAAGGGGCGGGGTGTCTGGTGGACACAGGAGAGAATCCCAGGTCCTGCGAGGAGTCAAGGTGAGAGCACTGAGGGAGGGCTGAGGGGAACATGGACCCCAGAACAGAGTTGCCCCTTGGAGGCCATAGGGCGGGATGAGCACTGGCAGCACTTCCTGACATCCGGGTCTCAGAGACGCTGGGGAGGGGGTGTAAGGTGCGGGGTGTCTGGTGGGCACGGGAGAGAATCCCAGGTCCTGCTTGGAGTCAAGGTGAGAGCACTGAGGGAAGACTGAGGGGAACCTGGACCCCAGAACAGACTTGGCAGTTGGAGGCCATAGGGCGGGATGAGCATGTGCAGCACTTCCTGACATCCGGGACTCAGCGAGGCTGGGGAGGGGGTGTAAGGGGCGGGGTCTTAGGCGGGCACAGGAGAGCATCCCAGGTCCTGTGTGGAGTCAAGGTGAGAGCATAGAGGGAGGACTGAGGGGAAGCTAGGCCCCAGAAGAGAGTTGCCCCTTGGAGGCCATAGGGCGGGATGAGCACGTGCAGCACTTCCTGACATCCGGGCCTCAGAGACTCTGGGGAGGGGGTGTAAGGGGCGGGGTCTCAGAGAGGTTGGGGAGGGGGTATAAGGGGTGGGGTCTCAGGCGGGCACAGGAGAGAATCCCAGGTCCTGCGAGGAGTCAAGGTGAGGGCACTGAGGGAGGACTGAGGGGAACATGGACCCCAGAACAGACTTGGCCGTTGGAGGCCATAGGGCGGGATGAGCATGTGCAGCACTTCCTGACATCCGGGTCTCAGAGACGCTGTGGAGGGGGTGTAAGGGGCGGGGTCTCAGAGAGGTTGGGGAGGGGGCATAAGGGGTCGGGACTCAGGCGGGCACAGGAGAGAATCCAGGTCCTGCGTGGAGTCAAGGTGAGGGCCCTGAGTGAGGACTGAGGGGAACATGGACCCCAGAACAGAGTGGGCCCTGGGAGGCCATAGGGCGGGATGAACACGTGCAGCACTTCCTGACATCCGGGTCTCAGAGACGCTGGGGAGGGGGTGTAAGGGGCGGGGACTCAGAGAGGCTGGGGAGGGGGTGTAAGGGGCGGGGACTCAGAGAGGCTGGGGAGGGGGTGTAAGGGGCGGGGACTCAGAGAGGCTGGGGAGGGGGCATAAGGGGTGGGGTCTCAGGCGGGCACGGGAGAGAATCCCAGGTCCTGCCAGGAGTCAAGGTGAGGGCCCTGAGGGAGGACTGAGGGGAACATGGACCCCAGAACAGAGTGGGCCCTGGGAGGCCATAGGGCGGGATGAACACGTGCAGCACCTCCTGACATCCGGGTCTCAGAGAGGCTGGGGAGGGTGTGTAAGGGGCGGGGTCTCAGAGAGGCTGGGGAGGGGGTGTAAGGGGCGGGGTCTCAGAGAGACTGGGGAGGGGGTGTAAGGGGTGGGGTCTCAGGCGGGCACAGGAGAGCATCCCAGGTCCTGCGTGGAGTCAAGTTGAGAGCACTGAGGGAGGACTGAGGGGAACCTGGACCCCAGAACAGAGTGGGCCCTGGGAGGCCACAGCGCGGGATGAGCACGTGCAGCAGCTCCTGACATCCGGGTCTCAGAGACGCTGGGGAGGGGCTGTAAGGGGCGGGGACTCAGAGACGCTGGGGAGGGGGTGTAAGGGGCGGGGACTCAAGGAGCCTGGGGAGGGGGCGTAAGGGGCGGGGTGTCTGGTGGGCACCGGGAGAGAATCCCAGGTCCTGCAAGGAGTCAAGGTGAGGGCCCTGAGGGAGGACTGAGGGGAACATGGACCCCAGAACAGAGTGGGCCCTGGGAGGCCATAGGGCGGGATGAGCACGTGCAGCACCGCCTGACATCCGGGTCTCAGAGACGCTGGGGAGGGGGTTGTAAGGGGCGGGGACTCAGAGACGCTGGGGAGGGGGTGTAAGGGGCGGGGACTCAGAGAGGCTGTGGAGGGGGTGCAAGGGGCGGGGTGTCTGGTGGGCACGGGAGAGAATCCCAGGTCCTGCGAGGAGTCAAGGTGAGGGCCCTGAGGGAGGACTGAGGGGAACATGGACCCCAGAACAGAGTGGGCCCTGGGAGGCCATAGGGCGGGATGAGCACTGGCAGCACTTCCTGACATCCGGGACTCAGAGAGGCTGTGGAGGGGGTGTAAGGGGCGGGGTGTCTGGTGGGCACGGGAGAGAATCCCAGGTCCTGCGAGGAGTCAAGGTGAGGGCCCTGAGGGAGGACTGAGGGGAACATGGACCCCAGAACAGAGTGGGCCCTGGGAGGCCACAGGGCGGGATGAGCACGTGCAGCACTTCCTGACATCCGGGTCTCAGAGACGCTGGGGAGGGGGTGTAAGGGGCGGGGACTCAGAGAGGCTGTGGAGGGGGTGCAAGGGGCGGGGTGTCTGGTGGGCACAGGAGAGAATCCCAGGTCCTGCGTGGAGTGAAGGTGAGAGCACTGAGGGAGGACTGAGGGGAACATGGACCCAAGAACAGCGTTGGCCCTGGGAGGCCATAGGGCGGGATGAGCACGTGCAGCACCTCCTGACATCCGGGTCTCAGAGAAGCTGAGGACCTGGGATAAGGGGCGGGGCCTCATGAGCGCAGAGGGTAAAATGTCAGGTCCCTGGTGGACTAAGGTTAGGGCCCTTAGGCAGGACTGAGAGGACCCTGAGGGAGGACAAAAGGCACCCACCAGATCCCCGCCCTTACAGGTGGCCCTGGGAGGCCCCGGGGCGGGATGAGCACAGTAGGCCTGTCCTGACTTCCTGACGTCCGGGTCTCTGAGAGACTGGAGACCTGGGATACTGAGCAGGGAGTCACACTGGCAGACGCGACAGTCCCAGGTCCCGCCCAGAGTCCAGCCTGCACCCGAGGAAGGAGGGATCGAGGACGTTAGACCCCCACACAGGGAGGGATCCTTTGCCCTTCCGCGGGGTCTTGGAGGCGCCAGAGCACGGTCAGCAGAGGAGATGTTTCCTGACTTCTGGCTCAGGGTCCTCGGGAGGTCAGGTGTTTGGTGTGAGGGGTGAGGCTTCAGGTCCGCAGAGGGTGGACTCCCAGGACCCCGAGGGAGGACTGAGCAGACCCCCAGCCCTGGTACAGGGGCCTGAACAGAAACCTGCCCCTGTGGTCAGTGCTGGGAGGCCAGGCAGGATGTGAGGAGGAGGTGAGGACCCAGCATGTCCCCATCCTCGGACCCTCGGGAGGCCCTGGGCAGGTGCGGCCACATGTGGGGCCCCCTCACTGCCTTCTGTTCAGACTCGGGGTCCTGTTGTGAGTTTCCCCTCAGGCCCGCAAAGGGGAGGGTCCAGGCCCTTAAGGGGAACGGTGAGCACTATGAGCGAGCCCCGAGGGGACCACCCACCTCCAAACTCAGAACTGGGGGGATCTCACAGAGTCCGGCCCACCCCTCCTACCAGCACCGAGGGGCCCAGGGCTGTGCCACAATCTACACCCGAGGTGCCCCCTCCATTCCCCTTATAGGGGCTCCAGGAACCGGGAGGCGAAGGCCCAGGTCTGAGGCACGTGTCCTCAGGCCACAGAGCAGAGGAGGCCCAGGCAGCGCCAGGAGTCAAGGTGAGGTGCGCGCCCTGAGTATGCACCCAGGTCCTCCCCCTCCCAGAACAGAGGGGACCCCACAAGGCTCAAGACGCCACACTTCCCCACACCCCTCTCAGCCCCGGTCGGTACCTGGGGCTGCACTGGCTGTACCCTGAGGGGCCACGTCTCTTCCTTCTTCAGGTTGGCAGGGGACAGTCCGCCCAGGAGGAGTGCCCCTGTGAGGCCCGAGGGCACCCCTCCAGGCGAGCCCTGTAAGTGGCCTTTGTCAGAGCTGCCCAGGGTGCGTTTCTCCGCCGAGGCCGCTCACACCCCCTCTCTCCCCCAGGTCCGTGGTCCGTATCTGTCACCTCTGCCCAGACTCCCGTCGGCGGCCCGACCCCAGTCATCAGGCCCCTGGTCGAGATGAGTGAGCTGCGCCAGCCTGAGGCAGACCTTCAGGCCCCAGTCCAGGCCCAGGGCCCGGTGGAGGCGCAGCTGTTCGGGGCTGCGGGCGAGGAGGCCGCATCCCCCTCGTCCTCCTCCTCCTCCGTCGCCCCCTCCTTCTCCGCCTATGCAGAGTCTTTGCCCCAGGAGGCACTTACTGTGCTGATGGCTGACCTGGTGGCGTTCCTGCTCCTCAAGTATCGCACCAAGGAGCCGATCTCCAAGGCGGAGATGCTGAATATGGTCCTCCGTGACCATCGGGACCACTTCCCCGTGGTCTTCAGCCAAGCTTGCGAGTGCATGCAGCTGGTGTTTGGCGTGGACGTGAAGGAGGTGGACCCCCGCGAGTGCACCTACGTCCTGGTCCCCACCCTGGGCCTCACCTGTGATGCAGTGCTGAGCGACGGGCAGAGCATGCCCAAGGCCGGCCTCCTGGTGATGCTCCTGGGCCTGATCGCCCTGTACGGTGACCGCGCCCCTGAGGAGGAGGTCTGGGAATTGCTCAGCCTCAGGGGGGTGTATGCAGGGAGGGAGCACTGCATCTACGGGGAGCCCAGGGAGCTGCTCACCAAAGTGTGGGTGCAGGAGGGCTACGTGGAGTACCAGCAGGTGCCCCACAGCGACCCCGCCTGCTACGAGTTCCTGTGGGGTCCCCGGGCCCACACGGAGACCAGCAAGTGGCAGGTCCTGGAGCATCTGCTCAGGGTCAGTGGATGGGATCCCAGGTCCTTCCCATCCCTGTGTGCAGAGGGTGTGAGCGATGAGGAAAAGGGGGCCTGAGCCAGAGCAGAAGCCAGGCTCCTTCCAGGCCCACGTCCAGCAGCTTCTCCCGTGGGGCAGGAAGGGAGGCTGATCCTTCTCTCTGAGTTTGAAGAGGGAGCGGTCACCCTTCTAAGTAGTGAGGGCCCGGGCCTGTCGGGGGAACCCGGTGTGCAGCATCTTTGGGTTCCTGTTGTGTATGATGACATGGAATTTCATCTCTGTTTTCTTTAGGAATTTGTCAAATATTGTTCCATTTAAAAGAAGGCTTAATAAGGTTCAGTGTCTAAGTTTGTGAATGACATTGATCACACATGTATTGTTCATGGACAAAAGTTGTCCTAGTTTGTAAAACAAATTGTAAGTCTCCCGTTTTATTTTGTGATCCTAAACAAGATAACATTTCATTGGAATAGTAATTTTCTTGGAAATCAGAAAGAACTTAAGAATAAAATTGATGGGGTCCAGAAATACAGAAGTTGGGAATTCCTTGGCGGTCCAGTGGTTAGGACTCAGCACTTTCCCAGCTGGGGTCCCTGGTTTGATCCCTGGTTGGGGAACTAAGATCCCAAAAGCCGCATGGTGCGGCCAAAAAAAAAAAAAAGAAAGAAAGAAAAAGAGATAGAAAAATAAAAGCAAAAGTTAATTTTAAATCTTTTAACTTCTTCTGTCATTGTATAAAAGGAAAATATCTATATTTAGTTGGATTTGCATGGGCTTTTTACGAAAGTAGGAGATAACTGGTCTGAGTCAATAAGCCCCCTGCTCACTGGTTCATTTATTCTGCAGACCTTCACGGAGCCTCTGCTCTCCGGAAGGGCCTGTGTTAGTAGCGGGAACGCTAGGAAAAGCAGGACACAGCCACACCTAGAATGATGGTCTAGGAGCCACAGTCACACGAGGAAGGTGGTGAGACGTCCCCCAAGTCCCACAGAACAAGTCAACATGGGACGAGGCAGTGGGGCTCCAGGAGCGAGCCCTGGAGGGTAAGTGCCCCGAGCCAGGGCAGTTTGGGCCTTTGGGAAGCGGGGCTTCCTTCTGTGGGAGGTGATGGTGATGAAGCTGGGTGGTGGCAGCAGCCAGACCTGCAGAGGGTGTGTCTTGGGTTTGGGGGGAAAGTCTGAAATGCGACATTGCTGTGAGGTGTCCTTCTGGATAACGGATAAACCCGAGAGAAATCTCATACTCGGGCAGGAAGGAAGG
The DNA here is from genome assembly GCF_965194805.1 of Balaenoptera borealis. Taxonomy (NCBI): domain Eukaryota; kingdom Metazoa; phylum Chordata; class Mammalia; order Artiodactyla; family Balaenopteridae; genus Balaenoptera; species Balaenoptera borealis. The sequence continues at coordinate 124,503,284 of NC_138881.1, read as the reverse complement.
GGTCCTGGCTCTTGTCGCATTGCTGTTGACCATAGTGAAGAAGTAGGTGTTATATATGCAACATCTGGAGAAATGCGGTCACACTCCCTTGACGTGATGCCCAGAAGTCCGTGGACAGGCCCTCTTTTCCCTGTTCGGGGGGGAACCAGAACCCAAGGTGTTAATTAGCTTTCATCATTATCGTGACTGTAATTTGGCAATCGTAATCAAGGACTTGATGTCTGGTGGGGCTGAAATGAAGCAAAGGAATGGTTTGGATGGAAGAGCATCTGGGAGGGATGCAAAGCCTTGTTCCTTGCTTCTATTTCCTGGAGCTTCGTGTTGTATCCCGCTGGGAACACTCCTCCTCACCCGAATTTAACACATCCTCTAATTGGGAAAATTTCCTTAGTTTTATTTATGAAACATCTCGTTTGGCTGATTAGCTTTTCCACATCCTATTGAGCTGCATATTCTCTGACATGACCGGGACAAGAAAGCGCCCAACCAAAGGCCAGAGGAGAGAGGGGAAGGGTCTGTGATCCAAACAATATGAGAAATAACTGCCCATCGTCAACGTTCCCACAGACGCCAGGTCCTGTGAGCTGCTTCACGAAGCTCACGCACATCCCTGCAGCCCCTACAAGACACGGCTCGTCACACCCACTCGCTTCACAGGTGACGAACCTGAGGCCACGGGGCTTGGGAATCTTCCCAGGGTCACGTGCTGCTAAGTGACGGGGTGGGGACCAGAGCCCTGGTCTGAATTCCTCTCGAGCCCACGCTGCGCCCACCCACCCCCGGCCCGTGGCCGACCTCCTGACTGGCGACCCATTGCTCTTCTCGGTGCTACACGGTGTCTTTCAGTTGACAAAAAGCAGGCCCAAGAAAGGAAGGTGCCAAGGAGAAGCAGAGGCAGTGTGGGGCTGGTCTGTGGTTTGCTGAGATCCGCCACTGCCAGGTGCCGGCATTTCTGTCCAGTGCCGGCACCTTCCCGCGTGACGGCGCCCCGTCCCTGTTCCTGCCCTGGGGCCCTCCTGCCCAACGGGAGCCCGGCCTGCTGAGCTGCTCATGGCTGAGCCACGGGCAGGGAGGGACTGAGACTGCCTGGGACTGACTGTAAGGCCCCAGTGCCTACCGGGACAAGGCCCCTCCAGGAGCCTCCTCAGATACTGGAGGGAAGTGAACGCTGGCAGACACCCCGAGACCCTGGCGGCAGCGAGGGAGGGGAGCGGCTGGAGGGCCTCTGGGCTGGGGGCATCGGGGCGCGGAAGCCAAGGGCAGGGGCCGCAGGGCGAGGCTGGGAAAGGCAGGCCTTGGACGTCACCAGGGCTTGTGCCTGCCCAACTGAAGGGTCCCGAGACCCGGCTGAGAAAGACCCCCACGGTGCCACACAAACCCACTGCCGGGGCCTGGCTGGCACCTGGGAGGGAGGGGGACCAGGAAGGAGGCAGCTCCTACGGGACCCAGGGGGCGAGGGAGGGCCCGAGGAGGGGGGCAGCAGGCAAGGCCACACAGGCGGGCCCACCCAAGGAGGCCCCAGCCTTCGGGCCCCTTCCGAGGAGCCACCGACGGCCTCCACCGAAATTCGCAGCCTCCGAGGTCACGTCCCTACAGGAGGAACTGACCTGAAAGAGTGCTTTGTAAACCACTTTAGAAGCACAAAGACCAGGGAGCAGGCCCGAATCTAGGCCTGGGAGCTCCATCCAGGATGCCAGTCCTTAGGCTGAAAGGCACCTCGGGAGGTCCTCTTCCACACCCTCTTAGCTCTCCCCTTTCAGAAATAGGGCAGTGGCGCTCACAGAGGGCAGATGACCCTGCTTAGTGGCAGAGCTGGGACAGGGACCTCGGATCCTCGCAGACGGGCCTTTCCAAGGTGCCACTCTGTCCCCTCCACAGTGGCTATGAAGGACAATGTCGCCCACAACGGCCAGAGAACGCGCATCGCCAAACCCACCATCCTATCCTCCCACCTGCGGTGAAGACGGACGACTCTCATTCGGGTTTCGGCGTGTCTGACACCCAGACCCTCATCTATTTCCAAATGCACGTGGACGGGGGCTTCCTCCGGTGACGTCTAGGTCGGCAAGTAGGAAATTTCCTTGAGAGTGAGTCCGTGTCACTTAGGCCCGTTCAAAAGCGTCTAAGCCGAAAGCAAACAAAATCATTCTATGTATCCTCAAGGTAACAGCGAGACAGGGCCCCGGGGGTGGAGGTGGAGGGGGGGCAGGGGCGGGCGTGGGGAAGGAGAGCAGGGCTGGCCTGGGAGCGCACCAGTGAAATGCTCACTTTCAATGGGACAGGCTACACGCTGAAGCCCCGAATCAAGTCCTTCGAAGGGCAAGTACCCACAGAGACCCAAGGTGGACGTGGGAGGCCAGGATCGGGGGCAGCAGAAGCCAAACCACCCCACTGCGGAAAGGAAACAGGGCTTTCGAGGCAGCCTGCAGGGAGGCTGGATCCGACGGTCTGGGAAGGCGATGGGAAAAGGACACACGCAGGTGTTCCAAAAGTGAGCACTCTTGGGCCACGAGAAGGGCTTCTACGGGAAGAAAGGGACGCTGAAGACAATCCCTCTGTGATCCACACAGGGATGAGGTCTGGGGCAGGCAGAGCTCAAAAGGAGGCTCGATGCCCAGCGGAGGGCACGTGGCTATGCCCTCCCACGCGGCATCGGCGGCATGGGCAGGGCTGTGTCTGAGGTGCTTGGGGAACACTCGAGTTGAATGTGAGGTCACGCACAGCCCTACTCTGGGGACAGCTTGACCTGGGAGGCAGGAAATCAGGACTCTTTGTTTGGGCCCGTCTGAGCGGGACCGACCAGCTGGCAGGATCAGCTGCAAGCGACCAGAGCCGGAAGGGGGATGGGGGGGGTGGGCACCGGCTCAGGCTAGGCCAACCAGCCCACTAGGGACCCCCATCTTCTGGGAGGGACAGTCGCCAGGGGCCCACGTGACCCCTGTGGTCTCAGTGGTAGCCAAGCTATGCCTCGCCAGGGCCTGGCCCTTGAGCAAATCGGAAGCCAGCATCAAGGGATGGGAGTGGGGACAGGATCACGTTTCTCAACCCATCCGGGGCCTGGCCCCTTGAAACAAGGTGCCTGGCGGCAGACGGGAGGCTTTCCCGGGAACTTGAACCATACTTTTCGAGACTTTTAGAAAAAAAGACAGACGCCGGGGATCCCCCACCCCGTCCCCATCCCCTCCCCCACACTTGGCCAGGGCTCCCTCTCCAGACCGCCTTTGTGACATCACGTGACCAATAAAGAAGACTGCGACTTAAGTGGCTGTTTGCCCCACTACCGAGATTCTAGAACCTGGCGGACAGTATTTACTGGGCATCCCCGCTCTGGTCCAAGGCATCTGTGCCCTGAGAGTTCAGTGATACGGTCTCGGGTGGAGAATGCTCCCAATCTAGACTGGCCCCGTGGCTAGTCAGAGTAGCGACGAGCTGTGTACAGTCACGCTGGGCCCATCGGCTGACGCAGAGCCAGCAACGTGGGTCCCCTCTCGTGCGTCCCCGGATCCAAATGTGGACTCAAGGGAGAGTTCGGAGAAGCAGGGTGACCAAGCCGAGAGCCCAGATCCTGGCTCCCAAGACAACCCACCACCACAGGGCCCAAACAACGGTGTGGCCAACGAGAGTATTCTTGAGCTCTCCTTCCCAAGAAAGCTCTGGAGGATGGTGGAGGATCCCGCCTTCACCTCTGCGCGCTGGAACGACGAGGGAGACACGGTGATCATCGGGCAAGACCTCTTCCGCAGGGAGGTTCTTCGCCGCAGAGGCGCAGACAGGATTTTCAACAGGGACAGCTTGAAGACTTTCATCCGCAAACTGAACCTGTACGGGCTCAGCAAAATACGCATGACCAGCCACCCTCCAGGGAAGAAGAGGCTGATGGTAAAGTAGGAAGCCCTTCCGTTGCCCATGTTCTCTTGTTATTCGAACACATTCCGGGGAGGCCAGATGGGCCGCGTGCTGAACGGGTTTCATTTCCGAGAATAACTTACTTCACGTGAGAAGGTAGTTAAGGAAAGATGAGAAGGTAGAGCCCGTGGCATTCAGCCACAGCCCCTTAGAGAGAACCTGCAGGTGTGCCTACAGACCCTCTCGAGAGGCCACGAGATGTCAGGTAGCCACAGTAACTCCTCGACCGAGGCTCGCCTCGGGGAGCTCTAGGGAGCGCACACTCTAGGGCGGAATAACCTGCCAGGAACTTAAAGAGACCTTTTCTCCATAGTCAGATAAGACCATTATGATGGACCAGGGTGGGGGTGGGGGGCGGCGTGGGGCGGGGGTGGGAAGGAATGGGTATTTTCTCCCAGAATGGCTAAAGTGATTCGTTTCATTTCCGATCTACCGCAACTCCAACTTTCAGCGAGACAAGCCTCTGCTCATCGAGAACACTGAGAGAAAAGGCGACCTGGGAGCAACTGCTCAGCCCGGGACCAGAGCAACAGCCCTAAAGAGAAGGAAGCCAGTGGCTGCTACCAGAAGCTCCCCACGAATCCATTCCAACGACTCCACCACCCAGAAGAAAGCCCCAAGTGCTCAGGGGCCCAGCGGTACCCAGTCTTCGCTGTTCTCTAGCATGTGCTCTACGAGCGGTGGGGCGGGACGGGCCAGGGAAAACCATCCCCCCAGTGAGCAGGGAGGCCCGAGTGGGGAGGGCACTCCCTGGAATGTCACTTCTGTGCCCCCGGCTACCGCCGGAAGGGACGACGCCAGGGAGCTGCCCGCCAGCCCCACGGTTTACCCGGCTTATGGCTCGGAGATGCCTGTGGACAACGGCTGTTCCTCCCTCCTGCCGGCGGCCCTTTCTGCCTTGTCCCCGAACGAGGTCCCTGAGGTGGATGAGGAGCAGGAGGGCTCCTCAGATTGCAGGTGGGCTCTCCGAGAACAGTTCAAGGACAACTGCGATCCCTGAGCTCGCAGGCCCCTGGGAACACACGAAAAGCCCCATCTCATAACCAAGAATCTGTTTTTGTCTCTAATAAAGAAAAGCCAAAGTCCACAGGAGTAAATAAAGAATCGAACGAGAATTGCGAGTCTTGTGTCCTTTCTAACTGTCTGTCCTATTCACACATCTCAGTGGACGGGCCCGACGAGGCTGGAAACCCCCCCCCCCCGGCAGGCTTTGGCCCCCGCCGTCCCCTTTCATTTGAAGCAGCAGCATTTCCCACGCTCAGCCACGGACGTGGCTAGGGAGCGCTGAGGCCGGCCCAGGACAGGCTGGCCCCTGGGCCTTGCCTGCCAGTCAGGAGGCAGCACAGCCTGGCTCCTGACCTCAGGGGTGTCACCTTCCACTAGTCATGCATCCTGAAGCAGAAGGGGCTTCCTCCTGGGTCCCCCTATGATGCCAGAAGTTTCTGACCCGCAGCTGAGCATGTGTCCAGCCCACCATCCAGGGGCCTCCCAAAGAGGCCCGCCGGAAAGGAGGGCCACCCCACCCACCAAGGGAGGCGTGCACACTGCCGTCTGCCTCAGAAGAGACGGGCCGTTCCAGCCGACACCTGGGGGGAAGCCCAGCACCCTCAGAGGTAACAACCCCTAGAAAGCTTGCTAACAAATGACCCCAAACCCCACAGAGAAGTAAGAGATTTCCACAAAGTGAGCGCCAGCCCTTCTCACTTGGCCGTCAGAGCTGTGTCTAGGAGCCTGTCTTCGGACGTGAAGTGGCCGGGCAGCACGTCTAACACACACGCTTCGTGAGCCAAGGGACACTTTACAACAGGGCCAGGGTCACCTGCAAGGACAGACCGCGCCCTGTTTCTGGGCCTGCGGTCCTCTCCCGCGTGCACGAGGCCCGCCACCGGCCTTCCCCCATTGTTCGTTCCCCAGACGCGGTCCAAACATCTGGGAGTTCTGACCAGGACAAAGAGGGGAAAACGCTAACCGGTCCTCTCAAAACACATTTCTCTCAACCACCCAGAATCAGTAGGGCCAAAACGAGCGGCACTGCCATCTTTTCCTAAAGGTCAAAGTCCTCGAGACTCTGTCGCTGAGCCCAGAGCGGCATCGCACGAGGAGAGTCCCAAGCCCTGTCCCTGCACCAGGTGGGCACGTCTGCTTCCGTGAACGGCACGGAGCGGGCAGCGCTCCCCAGGGCAGGGCCGATTCAGACCGAACCAGACGTGCACGTCCAGGGCGTGAAGGCGAGTGGACGGTGGCACGATGAGCTGCTCTCTCGGTCACCTTCCTCTCGAGAGCCCAGTCTGGTCAGGCCTCCTGCCCAAAGGGGATCAGGTGCTCGGGGATGTCCACCTGGAAGACGTCCTTCCCGCCTCTCCTGGGGACAGGCTGCAGCAGCCAGCGGGGGTTGGCAAGCGCAGTCAGGTACTTCTGCCGCAGGTTGGGCAGCAGGGCTTGATTCTCCAGCTCCGCAGCCTCGTTGGGACCTAAGTTTTCTGGGCACAGCAAAGTGTCCCCAATGTCAACCAGCCCTGTGCACAAAGACAGAAGCACACAGATGGAGAACAAGGTGATTCAAAGTCACGACCGCTAGAGACTAAGACCACATCGTCGAGGGGACCCGGGGTGAACTGGGTACCTCTGGCTGAGCATTTCCCACCTGCCAACCTCGGTTCAGGGAATTCGGGGCGAGGCCGAGGGAGGGAGGGAGAGCAATGAAAAGGAGAGGCCTGGTGCTCCACGACCCCACCAAGGCCCAGGCTGCTCCCAGCCCGACCGCTGCAGGCAGCAGGTACAGGTCAGGAGGGCCCCGGCCGCCGCTGTGGGGAGCCTACGGGCAATCAGGTCCCTGAGCGACTCACCGGGGGCCAGTGGTTGATGCGGGACCTCCACCCCCACCCTGGGGGGGTTTAGGGGACTTCCTCAGGATGCCGCGGGCAGCGGGGGTGAGGCAGGCGCGTGAAGCCGGGCGGGCAGCCCGAGTCCCCAGGTCCCCCTCACACGCAGCTCTGGCTGCCGTGCTGCCTCCCGCGGGCTCTGCCACGGCGCGCACACACACGCGTGTACACGTGCGCGCGCACACGTACACACACGGAGACGAGCACCACGGGCAGAGCCGTACCCGCCTCTGCCTCGCAGAGCACAAAGGGGGACTGAGGCCCAGAGTAGCGGGGAGGGGACCTGGGCCCGCCGACCCCCAGCCCAGGGACCTTCCCGGCCCCTCCGAAGGCGAGGTGCCTCAGGAAAACTAACCCTAACCCCACATCGACCGGTTCAAAGGAAAACGAGATGCCAAAGCCCCGGGTGAGACCCTGGGGGGCAGCCCCGGGAGGCGATCGTCACTTGCCGGCTATCACTCCGCGGCCGAACTTCTCCCCGTCCCGCAGCAAGGCCTGGATCTGCGCGGGGCTCATCCCCAGCCTCTCGGCCAGCAGCTCCCTCCAGGCCGCGTCCTCCCAGTCCCTGCGCGCGATGTGGACGGCCAGGGTGCGGTGCCGGTGGCCGCTCAGCACGGGCCGCCACCGCGTCTCCAGCGTCTTCACCCCATTTAAGACGAAACCCGCATGAGGCTGCCGGAAGGACAGGCAGCCGAACTTCATCTCCCAGAGCTCCCAGGGCCTCACGCGGCTGCGGAAACACAGAACCGTAACGGTCAAGGAGCCTGGCGTGCCGGCCTCCGAGCTCATGACCCGTGGGCCTGACCTCAGCCCCGGGGGCCCCCCGGGCGCCAGCCCCTTCCATCCGTCTCCGTGCCGTCAGCTGACAGGGGGTGCCGACCGGGGGGATCTGTCCATCAGATGGAGTCCGCGGGGAGCTCACAAGGGAGGCCCGGACGGCGAGAGAGAGGCGTGTGGGCAATTCCACGACAGAGGGCACTGGGCCCCGGGCGGCGGAGAGGAGGCAGGGAGGGCCCCTTGGCTTCACAGCCCAGTGGCCGGGCTCTGGCCCTCTCCCGGCTCAGACGGGGACAGTCCTGGGCCTGGCTTCTCCCCTGCCCCCGGCCCCGCAGCTCCCTGGCCCTGCCACTGCCCATGCTCTGCAGATCCCCCATCTTACCCCAGGGCTGCTGAGTGCAAATCCTTGGCAACCAACCTTGGCTCGGCCCTGGGGATGCCCTGGCTGTCACATGGCCCTGCCAGGTGTCTCTTCCCCGCGCCTTGGGAGCCACCCTCCTCCCACCCCTTCCTGCACCACTGCTTCCACCCCGGCCCGGAGCCCGAGAAAGGATACGTGACGGCAGGAACTACTGGCACTGGTGCACGCTCCGTCTCCACGCCGGGACCTGGGACGGGCACCATCCAGGGAACATAGACTTCAATCCTCAAATAACCCTGGAGGTTACCGTCACCCCGCTCTGCAGCTGAGGAGGCGCCGAGGGATAGAGAGACAGCGGGTGGTTCCAGGGGAGCTGACTCCACGCACCCCCGTCCTCGCCTGCTTTCCTTGTACCTGGGGGTGGGGGGGCGGGGGGAGGGTCCCTGCTCACTGAGGACAGAGGAGCAGGGGAGCCGCGGGCCTGAAAGTCAGCCAGGTCACGGCACCGCACGGAGCCTCCACTTCCACGTGGCTGTGAGGACGGGGGGCAAGGCCGCAAAGGCAGCCAGCCCAGGACCTTCCAGGGCTTTCCTTCCCCGAGCAGAGCGGAGCCACGTTTCTCTCCAGGGCCCATGAGGCCCCACATGATCTGGCTCCTCCCCTTGGCTGCCTGCTCTCCTCGCCCCTGGATTCACCCCCTGCAGCCATGAAGGCCTTCCTTCCATCCCTGGAACGTTCCGCGTGTGCTCCTACCTCAGAAGCCTTTGGAGGGTGTTAGGGGTCACACCGTGCCCCTGAAATTCACGTGCTGGAATCTCAACCCCAAGTACCTCAGAGCGTGAGCCTACCTACAAAGGAAAGGTCTTCACACAGGTGATCAAGGTCAGATGAGCTCATTAGGGTCGACCCTCCTCTAACAGGACTGATGTCCCCATAAAATGGGGCCAGTTAGAGACAGACCGGCACACAGGAGAGCCAGCAAAGCCCCGGGAGTGAGGGGGGGCGGGATGGGACAGATTCCCTCCACAGCCCTCACGAGAGCCACCATCAGCCGCACCTAGATCTCGGGCTTCTGGCCTCCAGAACCACAAGGCAATACATTCTGTAGTTTAAGCCACCCAGACTGTGGGACTCTGACACGACTGCCCGGGGCAGGCGATCACAGAGGGTCAGCCCTGTCCTGGACACCTCTCCACGCGGGGGTGGGGGATGACTTCTCCGCTCACGAAACCTCGGGAACACTGCTTCACGTCTGTACGTCTTCATCTGTCCTATTTGCACCGCCCACACGGTACCCCGTCGTCGGCTGCCCCACAGGTTACTGACTCTTCCCCCTGCCAAGGGGGACTCACAGACTGCTTGGCGCTTTCTGCCCCTCTAGACACTCAACACGACCACACACTCGCTAACTGAAGCCCCGGGTCGGAGGAGGCCCGCGTCACACGGCACACAGCCCGAGACGCTGACACACGCCGGCAAACGGCCTTCCGCAAAGGCTCCCCCGTGTACACTCTGCCAGCCACGGGCGAGGCTGCCGTGCCCTCACGCACTGGCGGGCCCCCGAGCACCATCATCCCGCTTAACCTCTGCCAACCCGATGGGTGACAAAGGGTCGCCCTCCTCACTGCGTTCGGGTTAGTTACGAGGGAGGCTGGCCAGTCCCTGGGGCCTGGCCGTTTCTCTGGCTCCTACTGGGGTGTGTGACCGGACCCCAGGCTTGCCCGCGGTTTCCGCCACTCAGCTTCTCAGCCAGCCCCTTCCTCACGGGCGCCACCAGATCACAACCATGGGGCCCGAGCCGTGCGGGCGGAATCCCTGGGGAGAATTCCTCGGGAAGAAGGGGGCTGAGTGCCCTCCTACCTCTCGACGCAGAGGGTGCCTGCTTGGCGGCCAGAGGAGAAAACACTCTTCCACTTGTCTCGGCGTCTTCACCTGCACGAGGACCAGGGGGACAAGGAGAAAAGTCATCAGCCACACAGCAATGCTGGCCAAGGAACCACAACGGTCTTCTCCTCGGCAGGGACCGGAGACCACCAGGACCCAGGAGGGCCCAAACGATGAGAAGCACACGTGCCAGCTCCCTCAGGGTTGGTTCTGCTCATCAAGGCAACGACCCTGTCCCCGCCCGGCTGGGCCGGGGACCCCACGATGCCTCAGCCCGCAGCACAGAAGCCCATCCCACAGGAGTGACGGTGATCTTACAGCCCAGCAGCTCCCGCATCCAACAGGGGAAAACGACACCTCCCCTCACACTGCCACGTGGGAAGGATCTGGGGAGCCCCACAGTCCTTGCCCCTCAATGGACTCCTGGGTGGGCCGCAGCGGGAGGGGAGCCGCGGACAAGCAGCTGAGCCCCGCAGGGCAGGGAGGCGGGTGGGGGGTGCCCGCGGGAGGGCAGGACTGCGGGCGGCGGGTGCGTGTGGACCAGCGCGCATCGCGGGACACACACGTGGAAGGATGGCGGGCGGGGACGGTGGCGGTGGAGGGGACAGGAAGCTGCGGCCTTGGCCGCCCCGCGCGCGCGTGCGCCCCGACGCAGAGCCCGGGAAACTCCCGCCCGGAGGTACCGTCCGCGAGCGCGGCGGGTCCTGGCTCCTTGCGGGCGGGGCGAGTCGCGGGCGCACTGGGACGGCCCGGCTGCGGCCACCGGGTAGGACGGTCGTCCGCCTCGGGAAACCGGGACCGGTGACACGTGGCCGCGTCCACAAGCGCTGACGCCCCTTATTTCCGGGGTGAACGCATGTACGTACACACGTACGCACGCACGTACGCAGGCACGCAGGTACGTAGACACGCACTTACGAACAATCGCGCATTAGACGCAGGCCCCGGCCGCTAGGAGACAGAGTAGGAGCCGCCAGGCCGTGCGGCGGCGCGCGGAAGGCCGGGCCGCTCGGAGGCTCGAGACCGGCGGCGTGGAGCGGCACCCGGAGGAGGACCAGGAAGTGGGCGGGGGAGCGGGTCGGAAGAGAAGGGGCGGGGCTGTGGCGAATAGCTGGGGAGGAGCTGGGGGAGGGGCAGGGCGCAGGTGGGAGGAACTGGGGGAGGAGTATCTGGGGCTGACGTGTGGGAAAGAGCTGGGTGAGGAGGAGCTTCTGGAGGAGGAGGCAGAGCTGGGGAGGAGTGGGGCGGAGCTGGGGAAAAGCCGGGCAGGTGCGGGGCGGGGGCGGAGCTGACAGGGATGGAGCTTGGGCCCCTGGGAACCCATGGAGGGTGGGCGAGGCCAGCTCAGTGGAGGAGGCCAGGCGGTGCCCTTTTGAGTCCCTTACCTTAGGCGTCCAGTCCGCGCCGCAACAGTCGGCAAGGGTCAAAGTGGCAGCGACCCAGGGTCCTTAGCGACCGAATCCGAGCCTCAGAATGGACCCCAGGGGACAGGGAGCCGGGGGGGGGGGGGAGGGGGGCGGGGGGGAGGGCAGGGGGACGGGGGAGGAAGGGGAGGGGGAGGGAGGGGGAGGGCAGGGGGACGGGGGAGGGAGGGGAGGAGGAGGGAGGGGGAGGGGGAGAGGGCGGGGCCTCTGGGCTGAGTCTCGCACCTCTGGGCTGAATGCCCAGGCCAGCTCCCCTCCAAGCCACCCTGGGACTGCTGCTGGCCGAGTCCTGAGGGACAGTCTTTATCTGGCCTTTTCTGAGGTGAGAAGAAAATTTCTCACTCGGCTTCCTGTTGCCCCTGGGACCTGGCATGTCCCAAGCAAAGCCAACTTCCCCTTCAGAGCTGTTTCCTGTCCTCTTCCTCCCAGTGGTGGTGGGGGGGCGGGGCCTCAGCCCACTCAGTGTCTCCCACCTGGCTCTGCTCCTCCTCGCGTTCCTTACCGCCGCCCTCCCTCCCATTTCCTTGGTGATCAAGTCCTGTGTCCCTGCCTCCCAAGTGCCTGATCAGAATAAATGCTCCTCTTTCTGTCCCCACTGCTACTGGCTGACTTCAGGCCTCATGACCTAGGGCCGGTGCTGTCACCTGAGTCTCCCCACCGGCCGGGACGCCTCCTGTCGCTCCTCCTCCAGTGGGTGCCCCACAGGCCATCGGTTCCGTGTCACACCGCACATCTGTCCTTGTCAACCCCGGACTGAAAACCCTGCCGAGCCCTCTCCTGTTTAAGCCCCAACACCTCCTTGGTGCCCTGGGAGGGCCTTCGAGTGGCCCCGGCTCTCCGTCCTTGTCGCCCAACACCCTGGGTGCCTGTGCTGTCCCTGCACGCTGCGGGCACGCACTCTGCGGGCCTCTACACTTTGGCACGTGCGGTTCCCGCTCCTGGACCCCTGGTTCCTCTTGTGCTGGCAAGCTCCTGTCCTCCTTCCGGGCACAACTGTAACGTCCCCTTCTCCGCCCGCCGCGAGCGTCTGGGGTTCTGGCAGCGCCCTGTACCTTCCTGCTGCCTTCCTTCGCTGGGCTCTTCTTCCCGGGCTGGAGCTGCTCTCCAGGAGTCCTGGGAAGACAAGGACAGGGTCTTACTCGTTCCTGTAAGCCAGGCGCCTGACACAGCTGCTGCCGAGGGAACGTTGGCTCAACGGAGCACTGCTTTCTCTTCCAGCGAGCTGGCCTCCCCTCTCCTTGCAGAAGCCCGAGGGAACAGGAGTGCCGGCCCCGAGGTGAGGAGCGGAGGGTGCCTTCGTGGATTCGGGGCCTCGGGGCTGCGGGGGACCTGAGCGATCAGCAGCTCCAAGTCCCTCCATGCCGGTGTCCCCTCCTCGGCTCCTCGCCCCAAGAGTGGTTACCAGCTGCGTCCAGACACCCCGGAGCGTCGTCGTCGTGCTTTCAGATCATGAGGGAGGGTCCCGTGAGTGGTGGGTGTGGGCTGCTGGTGTTCCTCCCGAACCCCGTTTTTGAAGAACTAGAAGTTGCCCAGCGAGCTAGAGGCGCGTGATAGGTGGCTGCCGGTTGGGGGACAGCTGTGACGGCGCTACGTAAGGACTCCCTTCTCTGACCCTCCCGTGTGTGCTGAGAGGCGGGGAGCCCCAGGTCCCCGGGGCGGGGAGGGAGGTCCGGGGTAGTGGCTGCCAGGCCTGTTCACTGCCGGATGGGCGGGCCCAGGAGGAATGGCCTGGCCGTGTTGCAGGTGGGCGTGGGGTGGTGTTTGGCTGCCCCCGTGAGAGGGGCCCCTTTGCAACTCAGCCTTGATCTTCAGTACAAGTAAGTCAGCGCCGAGCCTTAAAACCATCTGATTTCTGACTTCCCAGTGACGTTTTCTCCACCTGCCGCTTCCCACCCCCTGCAGGAACAACGTCCTGGCAGGAACGGGCCTGCTCTCCTTTCCCTCTGCTCATCTGGGTGTCAGCCTTGGCCTCCAGCCTGGCCGCTCCCGCCTTCCGCGGCTCGGGGCTCCTGCTCCCTCCCAGCCCCTGTGACTGCACCCCACGTCCCAGGAGTGAGTCTCCTCCTCAAGCTCTGCTTCCTCCCCAGACGCGCTTCTGTCCCCGCGAGGCACCCCATCTTCCTTTCAGGAAGCCCTTGTCGTTGGCGCCACTGCTCTTTGGGGGACGGTGCCCCCAGGACATCGCCCCCTCTCGGAGCCCAGGGCACCTGGTCTGAGTCCACTTCCCTTTCTGGCCCCCTGCCCGTGGCCCCAGCAGACCTCACTGGCCCTGCGACCCATCTGGGCACTCGCCTTTGCGGCTGCGTCCCCTTCTCGTCCCCGGTGGCCTGGGCCCCTCCAGCCCCCCACCCCAACTGCGTCTTTGAGGCCCGGAGAGGGTTCCAGGTTGCTCCTGCCGCACGTTTTGGGGCGCCACCGGTGTGGGACGGGCTCGACCCAAAGTCTCAGTTTCCCTAGTGTCCTCCTTGGTAGGGCTGGTTTCCTCTCTGAAGCGCCTTTTGCCCATCTTTCCGCTGAGCTGCGTGTCCTTTTTGTGCCGAGCTGTGGGAGCTCCTTTCGGGGTCCGGGTACTAATCCCGCCCTGGTTGTTTGTGTTTCAGATGCCTCCTCCTGCCCCTTGGGGGCTGGTTTCCTCCTCTCTTTGAAGGCCAGCTTTGGACTCCGCATTCGCCTACGCCCTCTCCGACCTGTGGAAGTGCCCCAAACGTCAGGGCGTGTCCCGCCGGCCCTCCCGCTGGAGGCTGCCGTCCACTCCCAGGCCCGCCCCCTGGGGCTAGTGGTCCCCGAGGAGACGGTGCCCTGGCGTCCAGCGCTCTGCCCGTGAGAAAGGGCTCCTTCTTGACTGGGTAAGTCACTCGGTCACCGCCTGGCTTTAGTTCCATGCCCTGGACTCATGCAGGACAAGCCCCGGGGCAGCCGTGCAGCTGCAGGAAGACGGCCGGCGGCCTTGTTTTCTCTGCCCCAGCTCCCGGTTTACCTCCTGCCGCCCCACATCTGGCCTGTTTCTAAGACGTGCTCCCCTGCCCCCGCCTTCCCCTCTGTCCCCTGGGCAGCTCCTGTTGGCCGTGCCCCTCTCCACACGGCCCAGATCGAGGGGTCCAGCCTGAGAACCGCGGGTATTTCTGACTCTGTCTTAGTGACTGGCGCTGCAGGACCTCGGGAAGCAGCTGCACACAGGGGACCCGCAGACGTGAGCAGCCACTTTGCCGCCACTGCTCGGGGTGGTGCCTGCGCAGGGAGCGTGGCACAGCACAGGGGGACTTCTGTGCGCTTCTGGCGATGCCCCCACTTGCCTTCGCGTTACAGACCGTTACGTCACCTTTGGCTGGGGGCGGGAGACGCTCGGCTCCACGTCTGCGGCACTCCTGAGCCCTCGGGTCTACGTCCTCTTTAGCGTCCTCAGTCTCTGGGCAGATCAGCAACGACCCGGGCCCCAGGCCCCCTCCGCAGCTGGAGGGGGCCTTCCCGACATCAGGCCATGGCCCAGTGAATGGGCCCAGCTTACTTGTTTGAGAGATTCAGGAGTGGGGCCTGGGTGCGGGGGTGGGGGTCTGGAGCGAGTGTTGCCATCCCGTAACCGGGGTTACAGGGCTCGGATGACAGGACTGATGGGCTCTGCGTGTAGGGCCCGTTCAGCCGCCTCTTGAGTATCTGTGTGCTCTCTGTGGCGACTTTACAGAGTGCAGAGAGGATGTGAAGAGTCAGGAGCAAGGGACGCCCATAAGGCATCACCTGGAGGCAAGAAGGTTCACGAGTTCACGAGTGGGGCGTGTCTCCCCTGCTCTTTTTCTGCACGTTTCTCCTTTACTCGCTGGAGTGCGTGCAGGGTTACCATTGGGCCTTACATCTTCTCACTCACGTTAAGTGTTACCCCAGGTTCTGAAGGATTCCTCGGCAGGCATCTCACTAAGCCCTGCACCTGGTTCTGGAGGATAGTGGATCGCAGCCTCTCCCTGCTCAAGACCAACTGACGGATCCTCGGGAACGGCCCTGCGTACCTTGGACCAGTGACAGCCTCTGCTCAGAAACCCCAGCCCAGGGGTCCTCCTGAAGCAGCCGCAGAGACAGAGTTTATCGCGTCTCCCACATCAGGGTCAAGCTGGGCCCGGTGTCCAACAGCCTCCAGCTGTCTGGTTGTCCCGCTTCCCGGTGTTGGGTCTCGCCCAGCGCGGAGCCCGAGGTCCCTTTGGGAGGGGCTGGGGGGGGTCATACGAGTGCCTGCTTGCCGTGGTGCTACAGCGTCCTTCCCCCTGGGGACCCACCACGTCCCTGGTCCGTGGTTCCACGTCTGAGAACTGGCTCAGGGGCAGGACCTGGGCGAGGGATCATGACTTGTTCACTGGGGCGGCTGCCCTCGGCCTCCTGCCGCCCATCCTTGCTCTTTTGAGTGTCCGTTTTAGACTGTATCTTGGTCGGTTGCCCATCCATCGAGCCCCCGGGAAGCCGTGTTGTACTGACCACCTGCCCCGCTCGGTGGGTCGGGCCTCCTGGTCAGTGGCGGCCATCGTCATAGCCCCTGGTTTCTGGCCGCTCAGTGGCGCCCCACGACCTCTGCTGCTAGTCCCTGGGCGGCGGGGGAGGGCAGGGGGTCATCCCTTTCCTCCCTCACCAGGCCTGGCGCGCCCAGCCTGTGTTGTGAGGTGACTTCGCTCTGCTTGGGGGCCTGGCAGTGGGCTGACCACCTCGCCCCATTTTTCCTGCACGCTGCTGCTTGTAGCGCTTCACGTCCCACAGCAAATTGGGGCGGCTGGCTACCCTGTCTCCTGGGACGGAGGGCACCTGTGGGGAAGGACTCGGGTCATGTTTGCTCCCTCGGGGGTGAGGCGGGGACACCAGCTCTTTAGGGGGAGGGGTGGGCCACTGCCGCAGGCTCAGAAGTTCAGCGACATCTGGGGAGTCCCGGTCTTCTGGGGCTTCCTCCCAGTCTCCCTGGTCCTCGTGTCAAGGGTGCAGGTTTTCCCAAGTGGGCTTCCGATGCTGGCGGGACAGACGTGCCTCGGTTGAACATTCAGCGTCTTTGAGCTTCAGCCACTTCTCTCGAATCCTGGGTTGGACGATTGTCCGCTGCCTGAGATGGGGGCTCCTTTGTAAGGTACCGGGGAGACCCTGGGGCCCCCTTTTTTCTCACTTTGCTCTTCACCCTAAGCTGCTCATCCCCTGTGGTCGGCAAAGCAAAGAAGTCACCTCCCCCTGTGCCCCCCCACGTTCCGCACGCCTGGATCTTCTCACCTGCCAGGAAATTCCTCTCCCCCTGCCAGCCCAGCGAAAGTTCTAGCATGAAAGTTCTAGCAGCTGGGCTGTGGCCTTGTGCCCGGGGCTGTCCGCACACCACCCATCCCCGGGGTGGGGTCCTCATTGCCAGCGGGGCGGGTGATGACAATCCCGTGCCAAGACCCCATGTCATCACCAGCTCCTTGGACCACTCCAGGGCCGGCCGGCTCGGGTTGCGTCCCTCGGGAAGCTGATCCCGGGAGAGAGTTAGTGCCAAAGGCTGGCTGGGGCCTCACACCCACTAAGGGGACAGGGAGCAAGCAGGGTTGGGCAGGGTGTCCCTCCAACCTGCGATGTCGACCCGACAGTTTCTGCCAGCCCGTCGGGGAGCTGCAGAGCACGGACGGGCATTAGAGGTCCCCGCAGTGGGCCCCGGCGGTCAGGCCCTCGCAGTGCCTGAGGCCTTGCGATCCACATCGACTGACCGGGAGAACCAGCACCCAGAATTGGTGCCCGAGGGGTGGCTGCGTGCGCACACAGGGCGCCAGCTGCCTTGGCCCGGGCAGCACCTTGCTCTGCCCTGCGGCCGGCCTGGTGGGAGGGGCTTTGGCTTCTTGTGCATCAGACGACCGCTGGGTTGGGCAGGGGACGTGCTTCCAGGGCGTTGGCTAACTGGCCATCTGTTAGCAGCATCGGTGTCAGCACAGCTTGATGGCAGAGGGCAGATCTGGATGCCAGACATCATAAGGCAAAGCCCGCTTAAGTCCGCAGACGTCCGTCCTGTGAGAGGGTCCTCGACTGTGCAGGGACACGGGTGTCCACTCCCCCTTGTGTTACTCAGGGCTGGTGGGGGAGGGGCATCTTCCAGGCAGACCTGTAAAGCACAGAGTCTGAAACGGGGCAGAAGGAGGGGAACGTGAAGGGCGGGGAACCCCTGACTCAGAGCAAGGGGCTGCGGAGGGCTTCAGAGAGGAGGGCCGTCTGGGCTGCCTCTTGAAGTGAGAAGGGTCTCCTTAGCTGGGAGATGGGGGACGGGACCCCTGGAAGGGCCAGACACATTCAGGGGACTGAGACCAGGTGTGTGGCTGGAGCAGATGAGTTTGTGGAGGGCCCCAGCCTGACACCATCACTTCAGGTCCTCTGAGCGATTGTTGGCATAGGTGTTTTAGAGATTTTGATGTGCTGTGAAGTTTCATTCATTGCCTGTAGAGGGAAGTGTGTGTGCAGAGCTACCCAGGTAGGCTGGGCAGGCTCCTGTCGTCCACAGGGAGCAGCGTGGGGGGAAGCACAAGCTCTGCTCTGCCATCACAAACCTGGGATTGATCCCTGGCACCACCACTGCTGGAGTGTGAGTCTAAGCAAATCACTTTACCTCTGTGAGTCTCGATTTCCTCGTCTGAAGGATGGGCATAATGTGAAAGTCTCCCCATAAGGACTAATTTTTTTTATTCTGTCTGGTGGGGGTGAGGGTGACACGGGATGATTCACATGAGAGCAATCTGTAAACCAGAAAGCACCTACTACGAATAGTGTTTGGAGAGGCGTCTCTGTTTTCCCAAGAAGGATTTGCCAGGCTAGAAAGAGTGTGGGAAAGCAGGCCTGTGCCGTGAAGCCTGCAGCTGGGAGACAGGCAGACACTGAAAAGCCTCCAGCTTGGAAAGGAGGAGGAGGACAGTGACACTATCGGACCCCAGTCCCAAAGGTCCTACAGGATATGGTCTGGGGACTTGGGAGCCGTGGGTAGGTTTTGACCAAAGATGTATAGTGGCCCCTGGACACAATAGGAGGCAGCGTGAACTGAGTCAAACCGACAGGGTTTGAGAATTAGGGTCTGTAGCTGCGCCAGGAATCGCTGAAGCTAGGAGCTTCCCTGAACTGTGTGGGAGTTGATGTCAGCCTGCTGCCTCAGGTAATACGGGTCTATGATCTGCTCTCCACGATTCCATCAGCCATGATGCTTTGGCAACCAAAAGTGTTTTCACCAGCTTGACCTAAACCCTTTTGGTGGTAAAACCAAAAATGGATGATGGCACAAAGCTATTTATAGCATCCTGAATTTTCTTTCTTTATCCCATTTGGTGTTAAGAGTCATGTGGTTCACTGCAGAGAAGTCAGCGTGTTTGCTAGACCCTGCCAGGGTGTCACTGATATATGCTCTGTGTCCCCATCATCTTTATGAATCCTGAAACTCACGTGGCCCCCAAGGCTTTTGGACGAAGCATTGTGCAGATGTGATATTAACACCAGTAAGAGCCAACATTTTGACAGAGGCCCAGGGTTCCTGGGTGTGTGACCTTCCTCCAGCCTTCGGCCAGCAGGGATGCCCTTCCTGGGACAGGCAGGACTGAGGCCCAAGCCCCAGGTCAACCTAGATGACTAGACACCCCACCATCTGTCAAACTGCATCAGGATGTGGAATCTCGTTTGGTACCAACCACGGTCTTCCATGGTAGAAATGGGATAAACCTAGAGCTAAAAAGAGGAAGGGCTCTTGGAAAGCGTGTGTGTCCACTAGTTGTTTATATCTCTGAAAACCTGTCCGCTGTCTTGTTTCAGGAAATCCCGAGCCCTGTGCCATCTCCCAGTGCCGTCCCACAAAGCCTGGGTCCCCCACACAATTCTGGCATGTTTTGGGATTTAGGAGTCTCTGATTTTGAGAGCTCGGTGATGACACAGGAAGCTCGGCAGCGTCAGGCTCACCCGGTTGCCTTGCTTTCATAGCACACTTCACAAGAGCCCAGTGGGAAATACAGCTGGAGGAGATGAGCTGAAAGGGCGCTGTGCTGCCACAGGTACTAGTTGCTCTGCTGGGCGGCTCCCTCTGTCACTGAGAAGCCTGTCTGTTAACTTTGGACAGGATGGAAAGATGCCTTCAGGGAGTAGCACCGACGTCTCACTTGCTCCATGCTTAGTAGCTAATAATATTATTAGTATTAACCTGGACCCTAAATTGCAAAGTCCATGTTTTCCCTGAGCAAAATTGGGGTTTTCTGCCAGCCAATGATCTGGAAGCTCGCTCTTGCCTGCCCACCCCTGCTTCTGTGCCTTGGTGACTCTCCATGTACCCTGGTTGCCCATGAGGATGCATGGTGATCAGCCTCACACACAGGGCTGAGCGGCCCAGACCAGTGCCCTGGGCTGGGTTTGTCCTTGGCATTGTGGCCATCATGGCTCAGAGGCTAGGGTTTAAGTTCCAGCCCTGCTGGCGGTGAGATCTTGAGCCAGTGCTGACCCTTCTCCAGCCTCAGTTCGCACATCTGTATGCTGGGCGTAGTAACAGTGCACAGTCCCTGGGGCAGCAGGGAGGATTCCATGAGTTGAAAGGCTAGAATGAATTTGGTGCACAAAGATGTTATGGGAAAGAGAAGCAGGAAAATTATGTTGGGGTCTTTTGCCTGCCTTTGGGCCCCACCACCGGCTGACAATTGCAGAAAAAGTGCTCAGTGCTACCTTGCCTCCAGCCTGTTGTGTCCCTCTGGGGTTCTGAGGACTGGTTCTTTAAGCAGCTTGTTGTTGACATAGAAGACAAGTTACACTGGAAATGCGAAACCACAGTTGCTCTGCTCATAGTGCCAGGAACAAGGTACCAGGAAGATGCCCCACTTGCTCCCTGGGGCCTGTCAGGCAACTGGGTGGGCATCACCTGAGTAAGGCTGAAGTCCCCTGTGCCACAGGCTGCAGCTTCAGAACTGGAAGCATTTCACTGGCCCAGCTGGCATTTGTCTGAAGTTCACGAGCCATGGTGTGGGACTCAGGAGAGCCAGCAATCGCTGCGGCTTTGCCCCAGTGAGGCTAGAGCTGGGGCAGGCCAGGTAGGGCAGGATCTGGAACTCCATTGGCAGAACCTGCTACCCACAGCCCCAGATTATTGAGTACCTGCTGGACACTGGGAACAGACCCCTAGGCAGTCTCTTTGTGGGAATTCGCATTTCCTGATGCGGCCAAGGGAAGTTTAGCAGCGGGTCAGGACCACCCTGTGGAGCTAGGATTGAAATTACATCTGTCTGAAGGCAGAGCCCATGCTCATTTAATTGCCCCATCATGTGACCACTCCACGTGCCATCACTCAGGTCATCATGTGACCACTCCACGTGCCATCACTCCACGTGGCCAGCTGGAGGCCAGCAAGCTGTCAGGGGCAGTGACGTTGGGCAGCTGGTGGTTTCTGCCGGGGTACAAGGTGAAGGCTAGGACTGGGAGTTTCAAGCTTTTGCTCCTACCTGGGGTTCAAAGACAACACTTGGGCTCCAAAATTCAATGGAGAGAAATCCCAGCTTTAAGGACTTTTGCAAGCTGTGTTTTGCCTGTGAACACATGTCCTTTAGCAAGAATCCCCTCTGGTATGCCTTCCACCCAAGTGTTTTTATTGGTCCCTTAGAAACTCTTACAGAAGTTTCCCATATTGATAGACTTTTAAATGATGTTACAGAAATATCACATCACACTGATTACACAAGGGGTGACGTCCGCTGCTTCCCAAATGCCACATTTCTTCAAGTAAAACGCAGATGACAGCCTGCAGTATATAAGGAAATCACATCCTAGTAAAGACAGAATTGAAATTCTCATCCCTTTTACTTGTTTTAAAATTATTAGTGCCATATAAAATGAGGGCTTTCTTTTCCTCACCAAGCCCATGCTCCCCTTGCTACCTTTCTGGCGTAAACTACTAACTGCATGAGGACACCGGTCTGATGAGGCATGTGCTAATTCACTGTACCACCGAAGATTCCTTCCACACTTCTGTTCCTCCCTGCCCCTGAAAAGGGCCCCATTTCGGGCCGTCTTTAGCTATTCCTTCTGTAGATGGACCCAGTCGCGCCTGAGGTGTGTTTCATGGCACAACTATGAGAGGGGCCCCAGAGGGATGTCACCCAAGCCTCACGCTGTTTCCCAGCTCCACTTGTCCCCTGGCTTTGACTGCAGAAGTGCAGAGGGAGAGGGGGTTGCCCTGGCCATCCAGCTGTGGGCTCTCCTTCGCAAGAAACACCCGATTGTCAGAGTCTAAGAGCACAGGTGTGTGATGCCAGACAGGCCTGGGGCTGGCTCGCAGCCCCTCCCCTCACACAGGAAGCCCCCCAACTGTGAGAGTCCTCCTGGAGGTCTCATTATTTCCCTTCCCTGAGGCTCTTAAATCTGGGGGAGTAAGCCGAAATCCTCCCTAGATGGAAGAGGAACGGGGAAAACCAGGAGGGAAGGGGGTGACCAAATGTAACCTCCTCAATTCGGATGCATGCAGCGCAAATGGGGAAAAAAAAAAGATCTGGCTAGGCATTTGTAGTTTGTTTTGTTTTAAGCGTGTGCTTCATCTATATATTATAAGGACATGAATCACCAATGCAGTAGCGCCAGCGAACACCAGCGCTTGGGCGGCCCCTGCTGGACGCTCTTAGAAATTCTCCACTTCCTGGCTCTGACAGCCCTAGAGTTGCCTGCTCCAAGCTAGAGGCCTGTCCTCCCACCCAGAGCCATGCTCGCTGAATCAATGAATGGCAGGATGGAAAAGTCTGGGCTTGAAGGGAAAATGAAGGAAAAAGAGAGTAGAGAGAAGGGAAAGGAAAGATTGTTCACAGGATGATGCAAGATGTCCAGAGACAAATGGGCCTGGGACCAACCTCTTCCACAATGAGAGAATCATCTCACCTTATAAAGTCCTTGACTTAGGGCAGGAGCTCAGCAAATGTCAATGCTGCAGTGATGCCCAGTCCCCCTTCTGCCCCCTCATGTTCCATAAGGCTTTACTTCAACAGAATCAGATTCTGGTTGCGATCCAATTCACCTTCACTCCCCCGGGAGTTCCCAGCCAGAAACCAGCCTATTCCCGCTGTATCATCAACCTTGGGGCAGCCCAGACCCAGCCCCATCCACCTGGCACTCCCCAGGCAGTTAGAGAACAATCCAGCACATCTTGAGACAGCCACTTACGGGAACAGGGCCCTCGGTATCCAGCACATGTGGTGGCAATTGCAGCCCACATCAGGTTCCTTCTCAGATTCAGTTCACATGCCCACAGAGACAAGGGGGCTGCCTGCCTCTCTGTGCAGGGTGAGCTCCGCCTTCTCATCCAAGTAATTCTGCTCATGCTGGTCATCCCAGTGATCCCTCGAAACCCAACAAATAGTGCCAGCCCTGCGGATACAGTGGTGAATGGAAGGGGCAGAGCCTGCCCTCGAGGAGTGCCCGTCCGAGGATCCCAGATCTGGAATGAAACAAGCCTTGAATTCTCCCCCGAGTCCTCATCCTTGTGCTGTGGCAGGGTATTGTGGAATATTGACCAATAGACCAATATGTTCTGCTCTCACTCCCTGAGAGCACCTGTGAGAGGGCCGTCTGGCAAGGAACTGTAAATGGTCTCTAGGAGCTGAGAGCAGCCCTGGCTGATGGCCAGCAAGAAAATGGGGACCTCAGCCTACAGCCACAAGAAACTGAATTCTGCCAACAACCTGAATAAGTTGGAAGAGAACACAGAGCCTCAGATAACATAGCCCTGGCTAACACATTGATTGCAGCTTTGTGAAACCCTGAGCAGAAGACCCACTTAAGCTGCACGCAGACTTCTGACCGAAGGAAAACTATGAGGTGATAAATGGGTGCTGCTTACAGCCACTAAGATTGTGGTTACACAGCACTTATTGGTCCCTCTCCCTCACTCATTGAAGACTCGGGCACCTGGCTCACTGGTTTCCTTGGCATCCTGAGTCCTGCCATCATCCTGGGTGACTTCAGTGTCTACCTGGGCAGCTTGTGCTACTCACAGCTCCTTGACTTCTTCCTTGCCTTTGACAATCTCTTTCTCTCCACCTCAGCCCCCCCCCCCATCTTCAAGGCCACATCCTAGACCTTTTCATCATCATCCTAAACTTCAGGATCCCACTCACTGACTGAAACCAGTTCTCTCACACCCTCACTCTTAACCACTGTCACCCAAACTGCTCTCTCATGGGCCCTCTCCATTTGCTCTCACTCTTGTTCTGCTGCTGCTACTGCCCAGCAAAAGAATAATAATAGCAAAAACAATACAATTATGCCAACTGGTACATGTAATTTTCTATCTCAGCTTACATTCTGCACAGCCCATCAATCTCATTATATTTTGAAATGTTTTTAAGTTGTATTTCTCTGCTAGGGCTGCTGTGACTAAGTACCACAAACTAGGTGGCGTAGAACAACAAAAATTTATTCTCTTACAATTCTGGCAGCAGCAAGTCCGAAATCAAGGTATTAGCAGAGGTATGTTCCCTCTAAAACCAGTACGAGAAGGATCCTTCCTTGCCTCTTCCAGCTTCTGGTGGTTTACTGGCAATTTTTGCCATTCGTTGGCTTGTAGATGCATCACTCCAATCCTCCATCTTCACGTGGGCATCTTCCTTCTGTATGTGCCTGCCTTCTGTGTCCAAATTTCCCCTTTTTATAAGGACATCAGTCACATCAGATTAGGTCCCACCTTAATGATCTGATTTTTTTTTTGTTGTTGTTGTAATGTCTGAAACATTTATATGAACATATTTCCATACATATTTCCATACAAATACAAATATAAGATTTTTAGAAATTTCATGTAATGTCTGAAACATTTATATTAACATATTTCCATACAAATAACCCAATGAAAGTTTAGTATTAGTTGTTTTGTTTGTTTGTTTTTTTATACTGCAGGTTCTTATTAGGCATCAATTTTATACACATCAGTGTATACATGTCAATCCCAATTGCCCAATTCAGCACACCACCATCCCCACCCCACTGCAGTTTTCCCCCCTTGGTGTCCATATGTCCATTCTCTACATCTGTGTCTCAACTTCTGCCCTGCAAACCGGCTCATCTGTACCATTTTTCTAGCTAGGTTCCACATACATGCATTAATATACGATATTTGTTTTTCTCTTTCTGACTTACTTCACTCTGTATGACAGTCTCTAGATCCATCCACTTCTCAACAAATGACTCAATTTCGTTCCTTTTTATGGCTGAGTAATATTCCATTGTATATATGTACCACATCTTCTTTATCTATTCGTCTGTCAGTGGGCATTTAGGTTGCTTCCATGACCTGGCTATTGTAAATAGTGCTGCAATGAACATTGGGGTGCATGTGTCTTTTTGAATTATGGTTTTCTCTGGGTATATGCCCAGTAGTGGGATTGCTGGGTCATATGGTAATTTTATTTTTAGTTTTTTAAGGAACCTCCATATTGTTCTCCATAGTGGCTGTATCAATTTACATTCCCACCAACAGTGCAAGAGGGTTCCCTTTTCTCCACACCCTCTCCAGCATTTGTTGTTTGTAGATTTTCTGATGATGCCCATTCTAACAGGAGTGAGGTGATACCTCATTGTAGTTTTGATTTGCATTTCTCTAATAATTAGTGATGTTGAGCATCTTTTCATGTGCTTCGTGGCCGTCTGTATGTCTTCTTTGGAGAAATGTCTATTTAGGTCTTCTGCCCATTTTTGGATTGGGGTGTTTGTTTCTTTAATATTGAGCTGAATGAGCTGTTTATATATTTTGGAGATTAATCCTTTGTCCGTTGATTCGTTTGCAAATATTTTCTCCCATTCTGAGGGTTGTCTTTTCGTCTTGTTTATGGTTTCCTTTGCTGTGAAAAAGCTTTGAAGTTTCATTAGGTCCCATTTGTTTATTTTTGTTTTTATTTCCATTACTCTAGGAGGTGGATCAAAAAAGATCTTGCTGTGATTTATGTCAAAGAGTGTTCTTCCTATGTTTTCCTCTAAGAGTTTTATAGTGTCCAGTCTTATATTTAGGTCTCTAATCCATTTTGAGTTTATTTTTGTGTATGGTGTTAGGGAGTATTCTAATTTCATTCTTTTACATGTAGCTGTCCAGTTTTCCCAGCACCACTTATTGAAGAGACTGTCTTTTCTCCATTGTATATCTTTGCCTCCTTTGTCATAGATTAGTTGACCATAGGTGCGTGGGTTAATCTCTGGGCTTTCTATCTTGTTCCATTGATCTATGTTTCTGTTTTTGTGCCAGTACCATATTGTCTTGATTACTGTAGCTTTGTAGTATAGTCTGAAGTCAGGGAGTCTGATTCCTCCAGCTCCATTTTTTTCCCTCAAGACTGCTTTGGCTATTCGGGGTCTTTTGTGTCTCCATACAAATTTTAAGATGATTTGTTCTAGCTCCATAAAAAATGCCATTGGTAATTTGATAGGGATTGCATTGAATCTGTAGATTGCTTTGGGTAGTATAGTCATTTTCACAATATTGATTCTTCCAATGCAAGAACATGGTATATCTCTCCATCTGTTGGTATCACCTTTAATTTCTTTCATCAGTGTCTTATAGTTTTCTGCATACAGGTCTTTTGTTTCCCTAGGTAGGTTTATTCCTAGGTATTTTATTCTTTTTGTTGCAATGGTAAATGGGAGTGTTCCCATAATTTCTCTTTCAGATTTTTCATCATTAGTGTATAGGAATGCAAGAGATTTCTGTGCATTAATTTTGTATCCTGCAGCTTTACCAAATTCATCAGTTAGCTCTAGTAGTTTTCTGGTGGCATCTTTAGGATTCTCTATGTATAGTGTCATGTCATCTGCAAACAGTGACAGTTTTACTTCTTCTTTTCCAATTTGAATTCCTTTTATTTCTTTTTCTTCTCTGATTGCCATGGCTAGGACTTCCAGAACTATGTTGAATAATCGTGGTGAGAGTGGACATCCTTGTCTCGTTCCTGATCTTAGAGGAAATGCTTTCAGTTTTTCACCATTGAGAATGATGTTTGCTGTGGGTTTGTCATATATGGCCTTTATTATGTTGAGGTAGGTTCCCTCTATGCCCACTTTCTGGAGAGTTTTTATCATAAATGGGTGTTGAATTTTGTCAAAAGCTTTTTCTGTGTCTATTGAGATGATCATATGGTTTTTATTCTTCAATTTGTTAATATGGTGTATCACATTGATTGATTTGCATATATTGAAGAATCCTTGCATCCCTGGGATAAATCCCACTTGATCGTGGTGTATGATCCTTTTAATGTGTTGTTGGATTCTGTTTGCTAGTATTTTGTTGAGGATTTTTGCATCTATATTCATCAGTGATATTGATCTGTAATTTTCTTTTTTTGTAGTGTCTTTGTCTGGTTTTGGTGTCAGGGTGATGGTGGCCTCATAGAATGAGTTTGGGAGTGTTCCTTCCTCTGCAATTTTTTGGAAGAGTTTGAGAAGGATAGGTGTTAGCTCTTCTGTAAATGTTTGATAGAATTCACCTGTGAAGCCATCTGGTCCTGGACTTTTGTTTGTTGGAAGATTTTTAATCACAGTTTCAATTTCATTACTTGTGATTGGTCTGTTCATATTTTCTGTTTCTTGCTGGTTCAGTCTTGGAAAGTTATACCTTTCTAAAAATTTGTCCATTTCTTCCAGGTTGTCCATTTTATTGGCATAAAGTTGCTTGTAGTAGTCTCTTAGGATGCTTTGTATTTCTGCGGTGTCTGTTGTAACTTCTCCTTTTTCATTTCTGATTTTATTGATTTGAGTCCTCTCCCTCTTTTTCTTGATGAGACTGGCTAATGGCTTATCAATTTTGTTTTATCTTCTCAAAGAACCAACTTTTAGTTTTATTGATCTTTGCTATTGTTTTGTTTCTATTTCATTTATTTCTGCTCTGATCTTTATGATTTCTTTCCTTCTGCTAACTTTGGGTTTTGTTTGTTCTTCTTTCTCTAGTTTCTTTAGGTGTAAGGTTAGATTGTTTACTTGAGATTTTTCTTGTTTCTTTAGGTAGGCTTGTATAGCTATAAACTTCCCTCTTAGAACTGCTTTTGCTGCATCCCATAGGTTTTGGGTCGTCGTGTTTTCATTGTCATTTGTCTCTAGGTATTTTAAAAAATTTATTTATTTTATTTATTTATTTTTGGCTGCGTTGGGTCTTTGATGCTGTGCGCAGGCTTTCTCTAGTTGCGGTGAGTGGGGGCTACTCTTCGTTGCGGTGCGCAGGCTTCTGATTGCGGTGGCTTCTCTTGTTGCAGAGCACAGGCTCTAGGCGCCCGGGCTTCAGGAGTTGTGGCTCGCGGGCTCTGGAGCGCAGGCCCAGTAGTTGTGGCGCATGGACTTAGTCGCTTCGTGGCATGTGGGATCTTCCCAGACCAGGGCTTGAGCCCATGTCCCCTGCATTGGCAGGCAGATTCTTAACCACTGCGCCACAGGGAAGCCCTAATGACCTGATTTTAACTTGATTACCTCTGTAAAGACCCTATTTCCAAATAAGGTCACATGCTGAGGTACTGGGGGTTAGGATTCCAACAAATCTTTTTCTTTTTTTGGGGGGTGGGGTGGGCAGGCACAATTCAACCCATAACGGAAGTCAAAGAGAATAAAAGGCATATAATACAAAGCAAAGGTCCTGTGCTCTGCCCCTCAGCACCCCATTCTCATTCTAAATGTTTCTAGTTTCAGTTCGTCTGAGAGTTTGCCTCTGCCTTTGTAAATACTATGCTTATATCTATATCAACATTTTTATGTTGTCAACTTTAGACATTATCTGCTGACTTCCTGCTATGCTAGATGAGATTATAGTTCAGTCATCCTTTCATCTTTTTGCCTATATTTTTAACTTTTGACTATGGTAATTGATCAAACATATACAAAAGTACAGAAAATAGTATAATAAAACTCACATGCCCATCACTGAAGTTGATCAGTTATCAACTCATGACCAATTTCCTTTCATCTCTCCCTACCATTATCCCTTTTCCTCATAATATATAGATATATCACTATTTTCAGGCCTTCTATTGGCTACTTTTATATCTTTAAATAATATCCCTATACCTCTATTTCTCTTTCCCTCAACTAGGAACAATAACTATTGATTTTCTACTTTGTAATGATATTAATGTGCCTCCACTTCCCTCCACTTCTCTTCCTCCCTTCCTCTTCCCAAATTTCTGTCAATTGTTGTTGCAGGTTGGATTCCCACAGAAGCAGGCTCTAAGGTGAGATTAATATGCAGGAGTTTCTTTGGGAGTTCTCTCAGGATCAACACCTGTGGAAGGGAAGGAAGGGAAGAGAAAGGAAGGGAAGGAATCAGGATTGGGTAGATGGAGAAGGTGGGCTGTAATGCCGTCTCAAAAAAGGCTTCAGCCAACCCTACAGGGATTTCTGAAGCTGGGATGGTCTTTCAGAGATAATTTGGTTTTATATTATATTAATTATATTAATAGATATAATTTCCTAATATATATGAATATATTATATAAGTTATGGTGGGGATAGCAATGGTGGTGTTCTTCCATACTTCCTTTGGTTGCTAGAGTACATCCTTAAGTAACCTCCTAAGAAAGGGTCAAACAGGAAGTAAGTTTTTGAATTCTTACATGTCTGAAAAAGTCTTTATTCTATTCTCATACTTATTTGACAGTTTGGCTGTGTATAAAACTTCACTCTGAAATTTTGTATAATTTTTTAATCTCTGCAAGCTTTTAGAATCTTTCCTTATCCTTGGTGCTCTGAACTTTCACAAAACTATGCATAAGCTTGGGTATGTGTTCATTCATTGTGCTAGGTACTCAATAAACCTTTTCAGTATGAACTATTTTTTCTTTAGCTCTAAAGTTATTTTTCTAATATATCTTTAATTTCCTCCCCTCCATGTTTTCTCTTCCATTTCTATAACTTAGTAAGATGTTAGTCTTCCTAATTGTCTCATATTTTGTTTCATACTTCCGAGATTTTGTTTGCCTATGTTATTGAGTAATAACTTACATACACTAAAGTGCACAAATCTTAAGTGTAGAGCTTAATTGTTTTTCATATGTACTCACTCATATAATCACTAATCAGATAAAATACTAGAACATTTCCAGCACCCGTGAAGACTTCCTCATGCCCCACTCCTGTTCCATACCTTCCCCCCAAAGGTAACCACTATTCTGACCTTATCACCACAGATCTGTTTTGCTGTTCTAGAACTTCCTATAAATGTCATTGCACACTATGTACTCTTTGATGTCTGGCTTCTTGCAATTAACATGTTTTTTGAATTTAACTATGTTGTTGCATGTATCAGTAGTTTGTTCTTTTTACTGCTGCATTGTATTCCATTTTGTGATTATATCACAGTTTATCTATCCAAATTATTGGATACAATTGAAGGACCTTTGGGTTGCTTCCAGTTGGGGGCTATTACGAATAATACTATGAACATTCTTGTCCATGTCTTTCGGTGGCTAGAAGTCTCACATCTGTTGGGCATATGCCTTGGAGTAGAGTTGCCAGTTCTTGGGGTAGGCACATGTTTAACTTTAGCTTTGGCAAATTCTGCCACAGAGTTTTCCAAAATAGCTGTATCAATGAACGCTCCTACAAGCAATGTGAGAGAGTTTGAATCGCTCCACATTCTTGCCAGCCCTTGGTGGTGTCCTTTGCTATATTTCTGTTCAACATTTTAAAAGTTTCTCTCAACTTGACTTTTCAATTCTTTTATTGAATGTTGAACTTTACAACCATAGTTCTAATTTCCAAGTGGTCTTTAATGTTCTGTTGGAATTTTTCCATAGCAATCTATTCTTGTTTCATATATTCAATCGCTTCTCAAGTCTTTCTGATGATCTTAATAAAGGGTATTTTTGTTTGTCCTTTAAAAATTATTCTTTTTGGTGCCTTAGTCATCTCTTTCCTTTAGGGCCAGCTTTGCTATTTGTTTTTCTTGATATTTCTCTGTCATCTTGTATGCCACCTTCAAATGTTTGACCTTTCTTTGTTGTCCGATTACACTTAAGAACGAGGCCGACTGGCAGCTTTGAGTACATGGGAGGGAGTTATTGATTTGCAGGCTTTGTTTTAAGATGAAGAGACAGTGTGCTGATAGTTTTGTTGGGGGTCCTCAAAAATTTCATAATATGGAGAAATTTTTTTGGTGGTGGTGGTTTCAATACTGACTCCAGTTTTCCTAGCCCTCCCCGAGACAAATTATTCAATTTCTTTAGAGAAGAACCCTTCTTTTTTTTTCATTCTTGGGTTAAAGACTGGCTTTGGGGCCTTCTGGGGGAGGTTAACGGCCATATAGAAACCTTCAGTTAATCTGTCTGGGTTAAGTCCCATGTCTTACTCTGCCCACTGTCATACCTGCTGTCTCAGAATTGGGAGACTGTCTAAGCTAAGTTTGTTCCCTCCTTAGCTGAAGTCCCTTTGTAGGTATTCTAGGCTGTGGCTTCATCAGTCTCCACTGTGGCAGCTTCCAGGAATTTGGGGAAGTTTTTAAGCCATTGTAGGTCCCCCTCCCTTTTTTTTTTTTTTTTTTTTACTTTTTAAAAATTGAGATAAAATTCACATAATGTAAAATTAACCATTTTAAAGTAAATAATTCAGTGGCATTTAGTGCATTCACAGTGTTGTACAACCACCACCTCTATCTAGTTCCAAAACATTTTTATCATCCCCAAAGGAAACCCTGTACACATTAAGCAGTTGCTCCCCATCCCCTCTCCCCCAACCCCTGGCAGCCACCAATTAGTGTTCTGTCTCTACAGATTTATCTCTTGTGACTATTTCAGATAAATGGAATCATACAATATGTGACCCTTTGTGTCTGGATTCTTTCAATTAGCAGGATGCTTTCAAATTCATCCATGGTGTAGCATCGTCCATGGTGTAGCATGCATCAGTACTCCATTCCTTTTATATGGCTGCATGATATTCCATTGTATGTATCTACCACGATTCATTTATCCAGTCATCTGTCGATGGACATTTCAGCTTGTTCTACTCTTGGCTATTGTGACGTGCTGCTATGAACATGCATGTACATATATTTGTTTGGGTACCAGTTTTCAAATCTTCAAACCTTCTACCTAAGAGTAGAGCCACTGAGTCAAATGGTCATTCTATGTTTAATTTTTGAGGAACTGAAAACTGTTTTCCACAGTGACTGAATCATTTTACATTCCTAAGAGCAAGGTATAAGGGTTCCGATGTCTCCACATCCTCACCCATGCTTATTATTTTTAGTTTTTTGATATTAATCAGTCTAGTGGGTGCTACTAATCAGTCTAGTGAAAGTGCTACTTCACTGTGGTTTTGATGTACAGTTTCCTAATAACAATTGAATTTGAGCATCTTCTCCCATCCTATCTTGCTGTCAGGTTATATTATTTTTGTTCCTTCATGATGATTTCAAAGGGCAGAAGAGATGTGAACACAGAGATGTGCCACTTAAGCCCCCTCTCAGTGAAGGCCTTCTTGCCCCAGTGGCTGAGAGGGCAGCCCTTTAAGGCCATCTACCCCTTCAGGGCTTGCCTCAGCTGCAGAGAGCCACTTTGCCCAAGATCACAGCCCTCCAAGGGTAGCCACATTCAGTGACTTATCCAGGTGATGTACAAATACCTGGCCATCTCGGCCTAACTTGAGACAACTCTGAAGGCCTATTCTAGCTCTAGACTGCCCCGTGGGGTTAGCCAAGGCCTGTAGCACCACTCGACTGCTCTTTCTGTCCATTCTTACTCCCTTCCCACCCTTTCCACAGGTATTTCTCCTGAAGGCACTCCCTAATAAACATCCTGCACACTTAACTCTGTTTTAGAGTCAGCTTTCTGATGAACCCAACCCATAAGAGACAATAAATGCATGTGTCTTGTTAGTCAATTTGAGCTGGAAGTGGAACCAATTATTATTTATTTAATATTCCAGAAATATAGTTAAGATTGGCTTGTGTAAACTACTTTATATTGAAAGATTGGGACTCTGTGCACTGGATGCCCCTATTAAATCTCACGTAGGCATTGAGCTACAAAGTGGTGCCAATTTTGAGACATCCAAGGCCTGATTTTATGATGTTTCCAGCTAAATATTTTAATTTTTAGTGAAACTAGGTTACTCCCTTAACTGCTCAATGAATTGGAGCCACTGTATGAACACAGCTGATATTGAAGAGGGCATTCACATTCTGGTCTGTTGGGATGTTTAAGTACTTTTTTAAAACTCAGCTTTGAAATTTCAATCATGGGAGTCATTAAAGTCAAGGGTATCTAGAGCAGTCAGGGCTGCTTTGTGTTCCTGAAATTGGACTATGTGTCCAACAAAGTCAGTCTTCAGTGTTTGTTTTCACTTCTCCTCCACCATGATCTCCCTCTACTTCTGCATTTCATCTTTCAAGCCTCGCCGGTTGCCCTCCAAGTTCAATCTCAGCTGTGCCTGTGGCCTCTTGGCCTTTGTTGGAACATTGAAGGCCTCCCCTCTTCCCTCAGTCTTTTTTTTTAAATTAATTAATTATTTATTAATCTATTTATTTATTTATTTATTTATGGCTGCGTTGGGTCTTCGTTGCTGCACATGGGCTTTCTCTAGTTGCGGCGAGGGGGGGCTACTCTTCATTGTGGTGCATGGGCTTCTCATTGCCGTGGCTTCTCTTGTTGCGCAGCACGGGCTCTAGAGCACAGGCTCAGTAGTTGTGGCGCACAGGCTTAGTTGCTCCGCGGCATGTGGGATCTTCCCGGACCAGGGATCAAACCCGTGTCCCCTCCATTGGCAGGCAGATTCTTAACCAGTGCGCCACTAGGGAAGTCCCCCCTCAGTCTTTTCTTTGATGACGGCCATAGCAAGGTTGAGGACAGAGAGGCCATCTTTTCTGTCCAGAATTGTGTAGCCTTCACACACCCTGGCAGAGCTGGTGGATTGGTGTTAATCGGCACGGTTTCTGTGGAACCATTCCAACCTGCTCTCATGGACTCTTACGGCATCAATGCTTTCATAACCATAAGAAGACTCTTCCACATCTGCTTGAGTCTTGTTAGGGTCTCCCTAGGAAGGGATCTGACCTTGCAGTCAAAGGTCTATTCATTTTGTGAATGAGCAATGTTGTATTCACCTTGTATTGCTTCATAATAAGTTACCACAAATTTAGTGGCTTAAAACAACACACATTTATTAGTTCACAGTTTCTGTGGGTCAGGAGTCCAGGCACAGCTTAGCTGGATCCTCTGCTCAGGGTCTCACCAGGCTGCATTCCTTTGTGGAGTTCAGAGTCCTCTATCAGGCTCTTGTGGTTGTTGGCCAAATCCATTTCCTTGTGGTTCTAGGACTGAGTTCTCTTGGCTTCTCAATGACTGTTGGCTGGAGGCCACTCTTAGGTCCTAAAAACCGCCCACAGTTCCCTGCCATGTGGCTCTCTCTAGTGGCAGTTACAATATGGCTTTTCCAAGACCAGCAGGAAATCTCTCTGTGCTAGCAAGATGGACCCTTATACACATCATAATGTAGTCACAGGTGTGACATCCTGTCTCGCCTTTGCCAGATTCTATTGGCTAGAAGCACAGGTTCCACTCACACCCAATGGGAGGGGATTATACACGGGCATGACTCATTGATGCTCACCTTAGGGGTGTGTACACCACGTCTGTCAATGGATGCTAGCTGTGCACCTTTATTCAAATTTAAACTCTTCCAGAAAGATGCAGCTGAGACTGCATGCTCAAATGTTCATAGGCCTCTTGTCTGGTCTCTCATATCTGTCATTAGAGGCCTGGCTGTTGTCTAGACGGGCTCTCCAGCTGCTCCTTCTTGGTGTACCCCAACACCTCGGCAACAAGTCAGAGGCTGCTTAGATCAGTGTTGGACTGGGTGAATTTGTCTTCACATCTGATTGCTTCCTCTGGAGAAACTCTCTTTTTGACAAATCAGAAGTCCACCTCTGTGATGGTGATCAGGTCGTGCTGCTGTCCCTCCTCCCCACAGGTAGTACGTGGCTGGGGGGCTGCAGGAAAGGACCCGTCTGCCTCCTGATTCCTCATGCATCCTTCTCGCCTCCCGCCCCAGGGCCTGGACGGGATGGTGCTCCGGAAATGTTTGCCGACTTGAACGGAGTCCACAAGAGAACTACAGACATTTTTAGAGGTGGGAACTGTGTGCGACTTTTGCCTCATTCCCTTCCTTGGTCAACCCTGGGGGTTACTGAATGAATTTTTGTTAATGGCTTTTTGATAATGACAAGTATGATATCATTTGCTCCTTAGTTCACAAGCTCTCAGGAGACACCTGTTGCTATGAGAAAGTATCACAGATGCCAAGGAAAGAGGAAATAAGGATGAGAGTAATTTTCTAAATAGACACTGGAGTCCTTGTTGATGTTGGGCTCAGAGTTTCCTGAAACATTAGGGGCCATACTTTTGGGAGGAAAAAGGCAGCCACCAATACAAGGGAAGTGTCAGGATGAGGAGGGACAGCTGAGGTGCCTCCTGAAGCCTGGCAGCTTGGGCACTTGGCTGGGGCTAGCCCACCCCGAGGGACTCATCCTATGCTCTGGCCTAGGGAGTGCAGGTGGAGGCTGGCCCTTCCCAGGGAAGGGGGCGTTGCCAGCCAGGCTGCAGTGTGAACAGCCAACCTGCTGGGACCCCAGGATACAGCAAATGAGGTGCAGCAGCAATGGCAGCAAGCCTCCTGCGATGACTGCGCTCTGGCTACCAACCGAGGAGGTTCCCTCTCACGGAAAGCCACCCTGCACCTCCACTTCCTGGCTGTGTGCCAGGTCAAGTGATTTGGCCTCTTTGAGTTTTAATTTCTGGATCTGTAAAATGGGAATGATAGTAGCATCTAGCTCACAGTGTTGGTGTGAAGAGATAATTAGCATGTTGCCTGGGTATAGGAAACCCTCAATAACTATACTAATATTTATGTATTCCTGTATGCAAAAAAAGATCTCCAATCTGCCTGGCATTGTGTTAGGTTATTTCACTAGGAGGTGGAAGTGAGTCAGAGACAGAGAGAGAGGATTGTGATGTCCTTCCTAACCCTCATCCCCAGGCACACAGTGAATGATTCTTGCCACCGAAGAGTTATGACCCTCACTCCTCCCATCTCCTACCTGCTCCCCATCTCCTGTTTCCCCACCAGCCACACCAGCCTCTGTGCCATCAGCTAACACTGTCAAGCATGCTCTCCACAATGCCTGCTCTCTCACCTCCTTCAAGTTCTTGTTCACATATCACTTTATTAGTGAGGCTTTGCCTGGCCACCCCATAGAAAATAACATGAAACTCCCCATGTGCCACCCACGCCCCCATATTATTTTTTTCCAGACCGCGCATGCCCACTGCTATTCAATGTTTATTTGGTCATTTATCGTCCACAAGCTCCACAAGGGAAGGGACTTAGAACTCCCAGGCCGCCAACAGTGCTCGGTATACATATCTGGTGTGCTTAATAAGTTATTTGTTGAACAAATGCATAGGAGAGGGGTCCCTTTAGATGGAGGAAGGCGAGTTCTCAAAGGGCCTCATGGAAGGAGAATGGCATTTGGGCTGGTCTGCAAGGAAAAGTATGACTTTTATAGAGAGAAGAGGGAAGGGAAGGGCCTCCAGGTGAAACGCATAGCACGAGCAAAGGCAAAGTGGCGGGAAACTGCTGGTTGAGGACAGTGGTTGCAACGCAAATCTTTGGAGACACCTGGAAAGACTCCCCAAGTGCCTGCTCGACGCGGGAGGAGGGCCCCAACCAGTGAGTCGGCCCGGTGGGCGGGGCAGGCGCTGCGCTGGAGCCGCGGCTCCGCCCCCTGTGGCCCGGATCTCGCGCAGCCGCACTCGCGTTCGGGGGGGGCCGGGGCGCCGGCCTCTGCGGCCGGCTGCGGCCGCATCGGGCAGGTTGCCCGGGTTTACGACGCGAGACAGGCGGCGGGGGCGGCCGAAACCTGTCATCGTCGCCCCGGAGCGGCTGCGCCGGGGCAAAAATGCTGCCGCCCGGCGGGGGCCTGCTGTGGCTTGGCCTGGTCCTGGGCTCCGTCTGCGCCTCTGTCGGATCCGCGGCGCCGGGCAACTCGGCCACAGGTGCCTCCGGCGCCCTCGCCCACACTGCGGGGCTCCCTCCCTACTTCCCTGCCTACCTCCATCCTTAACTCCCTCGCTCCCTCCCTCCTACCATTCCTTCTTCCATCGATCCTTCCTCCCCTCCCTCCCTGCACCCACCCACCCACCATCCTTCCCTCCCTCCCTCTTTTTTCTCTCCCTCCCTCATCCAGGCTTGAGGCCATGGCCAAAGCCGAACCCTCCCACCCCGGACTGGGGCTTCTTCTGTGCACCCACTCCCACCCTCCCTGGCTTAGCTGGCTGGGCTGTCAAGGTGCTGGGGCCAGCCTTGGACCTCTGGGTACCCTAGCACCTACCCCGGGTGGGGGTTGGGTGTCAGTGCAGGTGATCTCACTGAAGCCCCTCCTTCCTGTGCAGATGCTCTGAATGTC
Source organism: Balaenoptera borealis (assembly GCF_965194805.1). Classification (NCBI taxonomy): domain Eukaryota; kingdom Metazoa; phylum Chordata; class Mammalia; order Artiodactyla; family Balaenopteridae; genus Balaenoptera; species Balaenoptera borealis. Next base: position 124,466,654 of record NC_138881.1, on the reverse strand, counting down.
CTTCTAATCATCGTGGATGACCTACGCCCCTCCCTGGGTTGTTACGGGGACAAGCTCATAAGGTCCCCAAACATGGACCAGCTGGCCTCCCACAGCCTCCTCTTCCAGAATGCCTTTGCCCAGGTATGTCTGGGCACCTCTGGGTGTGGGTGTGTGCCTCGTGCACTGAGGGTTGGGGGATGGCACTCATTGTGCCAGGCATCTCTTTAGGAGAGGGGAGCACAGTTTGGAAAATGGCGGCTGAGAAAACCTGGTTGTCCACAAGCTTGTGCCTTTCAGGGGTGCTTCTCCTTGGGTGGAGGGTGTGCCCTGGTATACTGTGTTCAGGCTGGTCCTGCCCACCTTTCTTCCCCCAACTGGGGATTGCCTGGTGCTGAGAAGGAGGGGATGCTGCCACGGCGGCCCTCCTTCCTGTGCCCCTTCATGGGGCCGCTCCCTAGACCTTTGCTTGCTCCGGGCACCCGTGAGACGCCATCATGCAGAAGGACACAGTCATCTGCTGGATGGAGGGGCTGCGGCCTTCCTCTCTCGGGGAAGACTTCTTGCTGGCGGCTGGGTGAGGCCCAACTCCTGCTGGTTGGCTTTGAGATCTGCATGACTCAGCCGCCAAGCTGTTAGCCGAGGACCTGGGAGGTTGCCTGGTTACCTTTTAGCTCCCAGACTTTGTTTTCCTCTGAGGACGTGTCCCTCTGCTTCTGCCCCCTACCAGCAAGCCGTGTGCGCCCCGAGCCGCGTGTCCTTGCTCACCGGGAGGAGACCAGACACTACCCGCCTGTATGACTTCAACTCCTACTGGAGGGCACACTCTGGAAACTTCTCCACCATCCCCCAGTACTTCAAGGAGAATGGCTACGTGACCATGTCGGTTGGAAAAGTCTTTCATCCTGGTACTGCGTGCTCCTCAGAGTCTGGGTTCTCTCCATCTTCGTGTCTGAGAACTGGGGTCCCCTCCTGGGGCTGGGGCTCGGTGGACACCTTGTTAGTCACTGCCCCCTTTGTCCAGGATATTATTTCTCGGCTTGGCTTTGTGTTCTCACCGAAAGTGAAAAAGGGTAGAAGGGCTTTTTCTTCCTTTTGGAAACCAGTCATGGTGCTGCTTGGTTCCTTTGGCTGCGTGGGGGGAAGGAAGGGCACTGGCTGGGGGGGGGGGAGGGAGAGCGTTGGCTGCGAGTCCAGCTCTGCGCCTGACCCCCTGTAACCCAGGGTCCCTGGCAGTGAAGTGAGACCAGGGCAGCTCTGCTGACTTGCCCAGTGAAGAGGCTGCAATTTGGCAGGGGTTGCCTGCCCACTGTCTGTGAATTAGGTCAGAAAGAGGAGGGTAAGCTGGTACCCAGGGTCCCTAGGGTGCCAGGGGCAACCCAGTCCTGACCTTCAACACTGCCAGCTAAACTGGTTCTCTTTAATGCCAGAATGAGAATGCTGAAGCAGAGAGTTTAAAACTTTTTTGTTTTTAACTTGAAGTAAGGCATGATTATTTGACAGAAAGTTGGGGGAGAAAAAGGGAAGTATAAACTAAAGAATATAAATTGGGAATTCTCTGGCAGTCCAGTGGTTAGGACTCAGCGCTTTCACGGCTGAGGGCGCGGGTTAAATCCCTGGTCGGGAACTAAGACCCCGCAAGCTGCGCAGTGCGGCAGAAAAGAGAGAAAAAAAAAAAAAAAGAATGTAAATTGCTTGTATTTGCACCACTAAGGAGAGCTGTATTGTGGTGATGTCCCCTGGTTCTGGGCATATTATTTTTCTGATTTGAGATTTTCCTGGATATACAACTTTATATTGTGGAAGGCAGCTGTGCTCACCACTATACCAGCAGTGATGCGCAGCTGTATTGTGAGTGTTGTAGACGTAAACGTTTTCCCGCATGGTGACGCTTCGTGCCGTCATTTTTAACGGCAGCACAGTGGTCTAACAGAGACATGTACTGTAGTTTAGCCCCACTTGTTTTCAGGTCTCTGTGCCGCATTCCGCCGGGATGAGCACCTCTGGAGGCAGAGTGAACCGCTGATGGGCAGTGGCACCTAGTCCCAGTTCTGCCACTTCTTAGGTGTGCATGGGACCCGGGGCAAATCGTTCAACCTCTTCGAGCCTCCGATTCCTCCTCTGGGAAGCTAGAGTGGCAGCTGCCTTGATTGCCTTCCCAGGGGAGCATCCCAGGGCAGCGTGGGGTGGGGTGCCTTGAGAGCCCAAGCTCTGTCCTGAGAAGCGCTTACCATGAGGGGCCGCAAAGTTGGGCCCAGTTTGGAAGGCAGATCTGTCAGGCTGTGGGGCCGAAAGGTCGCCAGCAAGTGCAAGTAGAACTTTCTGCAGTGGGTGCTCACATCTTGACACTCTGGCCTGAGCACAGCTGGAGAGAGAGACGAAAGGAGCAAACACAGCAGAGGGGAGATCGTGCTTCAGGAAGGGAGGCCTGACGAGGCCCGAGGCCCGAGGGGTGGCGCCTGGCCTCCTTACCCCTGATAATTAGATTGTGGGGTTGTCTTAGCCGGAGAGCAAACACTTTGCCTGCAGCCCTCCTGGAGACACATTTTTCAAGCGGGTCTTTGTTCTCAAGACCCTGCTGTGTCGGGGAGGGGCCTCCTTGAGGCTGACGGCAGCCACCTTGATTGAGTGCCGGGCGCCTGCTGGATGCTGTGCCGAGTGCCCCCGTAGTCCTCTCCCCAGCAGCAGGCAAGGTGGGCTTTCTCATCGGCGTCATTTCCCAAGGAGGAAACCGAGGCTCGCGGAGCGTGCCCGAGATCGCACGGGCACGCGGGGCAGCGCAGGGGTTTGGACCAGGTCCGTCAGCCCGCTCTGCGCTCCCACTGTGCCCGCGGGGTTGAGAAGCCCTCCGCCCGCCGCCCCTTCGCCTCCAGTCCTGCCTCGCCAGGTGCTCGCCATTGGAGTCCCCGTGTGTCCCCGTGTGTCCCCGTGCTGGCGACGCCCTTCTCCCGCGGCGCTGCCCACGCTACCCTCTCAGCTCCTCCCGGCTCATCTGCACAGGCGGTCCCTCCCTCCAGAGCCCTCGCTGCCAGCCCTCCCCGGACCCACGTCCCCTCTGTGCCCGGGGCTCCTTCAGTCACACAGCACTTCTCCTCTCCAGACAGCTGGCAGTCCTTCCTCGGTGTCACACGTTGTTATTTTGTCTTCCCAGGTAGACTGTAAACTACCGAGCTCAGGGGTGGGTTTCTGCGTCATGAAAGAGCACTGAACCTGGCGTCCTAAGGCAGTGTCAGGGGTTCGAACCCCGGCCTCCTCGTCTCGTGTCTGGTTGGCATCCGGCAAGGCACCCCCCTTCGCGGAGCCTCCCCTTGCCCAGCCAGCCCTGGTTGTGCCCCTGCCTCTGCCGCCTCCTTTGTAGGGTGGGGAGAGGTGCCAGCAAGGGCTCTTTGGGGCTGGGTCAGGGGCTCAGTACTCAGATAGAAGCCCAGAGGGTCGGTTTTCGTGGGGACTTCTCATCATCTGGCCTAGGCTCCTGATTTTATAGATGAGGAAACTGAGGCCAAAAGAAGGGGATGGCCCTTTCCCACTTGTGTGCAAAGTGTACATTTTGGTGGGGGAGGGCACTGAAGGACTCGCCATGCTTTAGTTAATGACTTTCCTTCTTTTTCCCCCTCAAGGAGTATCTTCCAATCATAGTGATGATTCTCCTTATAGCTGGTCTGTTCCACCTTATCATCCCTCCTCTGAAAAGTATGAAAACACCAAGGTAAGGCCATGCAAGGGGTACTGCTCTGAGGGGAACCTCTTCTTCCCTGTCTAGCAAATCAAGGTTAACTATTGTGTGTGCAGCATGTGCGTCCTTGCCAGCTGATTCTGTGGTGGGCTTTGTGGGTTTGGTTTGTGATCATGAGCTGACAGAGATGACTGTTGGGATCTTTAGCATTAGGTCCAGCGGAGAGGTGGCTGCATTTTAGAAGCTGGCAGGGATGCCTCGCTCTAGAAGCTTATGCTCTAGTGTGCAAGACTCACTTAATGGCTCCTTCGTGCTCACTCTGGATAAGGCTCTGTGCAGAGGGTTCGTTATCGGAGATGCCGAGACATGGAAGGACGAAGAGAGACCTGTGCTCTAAGCACCTCAGCCCAGATTGGGAGAAAGGCTTTCTGTCTATCTGTCTGTCTGTCTGTCTGTCTTGGGCCTAATGGATGTGTTCAGGTGCTGAGACCTTTGATAGGGGCTTTAAAATTTTAAAGCATTATGAAAAAAAGGAATCTATAAGGAAACTTAATCTCGGTTCAGAGGAGCCCCCAATGTATAAATGCAACTAAAACTTACATTTAAGAAATTCAGGAAAACAGCTGGAGCACTGATAAATGACATGTTTCTCAGAGGATTTTAGAGCCACCGTGTGGAGAAGGGTGTGGATTTGGGGAGGTTGGTGGGGTGCAGAAGAGTGTTCTAAATTCATGACAACTTTCATTTCAGAATACAGTGAAAGCCAGCGGGCTCTGGCCTTTGGCTTGTGGCTTGAGTATTAAGAGAATGAGATTGGAAGACCCCATCTCAATCCTTCTGTTCCCTGAAATCATCTTGCTACTTTTAGTAGCCTCACAAATGCCAGGTCCCTGTCCCCATCTCCCACATCATTCTCAAGATGGTGGGTCTGACTGCACCAGATCCTTGGCGGTGCTGCAGACCATGTGAACGTGAGCAGGTACTGGGAGGCAGATGGCGGCTGCCCTGCCCAGGGCGGTGTGGACAGGGCAGACCTGTGAAAGAGTGCTCCTCGGTGAGATGGGGCAGCAGCTGCCGCTGCCTCTGGCTGTTTGTGAGGTAGAAGTCATGGTCAAAACTGAAATTGGGGGCTTCCCTGGTGGCGCAGTGGTTGAGAGTCCGCCTGCCAATGCAGGGGACACGGGTTCGAGCCCTGGTCTGGGAAGATCCCACATGCCGCGGAGCGGCTGGGCCCGTGAGCCACAACTACTGAGCCTGCGCGTCTGGAGCCTGTACTCCTCAACGGGAGAGGCCGCGATAGTGGGAGGCCCGCGCACCGCGATGAGGAGTGGCCCCCACTTGCCGCAACTAGAGGAAGCCCTTGCGCAGAAACGAGGACCCAACACAGCCAAAAATTAATAATAATAATAATAAATAAATAAATAAAAAATTTATAAAAAAACTGAAATTGGCCTTGTGGCCGACGTGGCCACTTTAGGAAATGAAGCGGTAGGTTCCATCCTGTGCACGGTGTAGCTGAGGATCTGGAAACTCCATGAGCTGTCACTTCATCTAGTGAACTGTGGCCCTGTCACTTATAAGCTTTAATCTGTCTTTGAAATTGAAAACAGATTTTTTTTTTCCTTTCCCTAATGACTAATGATGTTAAGTATGTTTACATGTGCTTATTGGCCATTTGTATATCTTCTTTGGGGAAATATCTATTCAAGTCCTTTGTCTACGTTTTTTTATTGTTGAATTGGAGACAGATTTTTTTTTTGATCGTTAGTTTACTTTGGTTTCCTTTAATTAATTATGACCTAGAGACAGAGGATGAACAACAAGAAGCTAACTAAGTTCTGGTGGATTTCTGGCCTCTGCCTGGAAAAGAAGAAACACTTTTCTGTTTTACTTCTACTTCTATGTGCCCGTGTAGTCTGGATGACTGATACTTAATGTGCTCGAAATATAAAGGTTAAATCCACTGTGTGGAACTTTCATGACTTCTGTTTCTTGCATTTAAAAAGCTGACTTCGTATGTTTTGTTTTGAAAGACCTGTAGGGGACCAGACGGAGAACTCCATGCCAACCTGCTGTGCCCTGTGGATGTGGCAGATGTGCCCGAGGGCACCCTGCCTGACAAGCAGAGCACCGAGCAAGCCATACGGTTGTTGGGAAAGATGAAAACATCTGCCAGTCCTTTCTTCCTGGCTGTGGGCTATCATAAGCCGCACATCCCCTTCAGATACCCCAAGGTGAAGAGCTGGCTGAGGGCTGATCCAGCACAGCTGTGACAGCTGTGTCATAGTGAAGGTGGCCACGTCCTGCCGTCCCTGGTCACCAGGGACGCCTGATGGCACTAGTATACTCAGTGGTATGAAGATGGTTTTCAGAGGTCAAGGCTAAGAAGTAGGCTTAGGACACGTAAGAATCTTGTTAGAAACGCTTGGCTTCTACTTCCTCCACTGGAGGGTTTTTCCCTAGAAGTCAGTGAGTAATGTTGGGTTGGCTAGTGAGTCATCACGAGAAGGGATGCAGAGCTGGCCACCAAAGTCTGCAGTAAGTGGCGGTCCTTGGTACACAATTCCAGGAGATGTGAAGCCCTCTTCAGTAACTGCCTTTCCCCCTGAGCCCTGAAACACAGGGCACCACGTGGCTTGTTGGAGGCTCAAATCCTGCACTTGCGTGTGTATCATTTAGAGTATGTAGTCTCTTCTTTTTCAGAATATTTTTCAGTTTTTTCCTATCACGTTTTCCCCAGGCCTGAGCAGCCCACCCTTTTGACTTTGCAAAGCATGCCCGTCACTTGCGATGGGCGTGGAGACCAGAGATGTGCTCTTTGATGCTGTGAGTGTCGCGCTTTGATTGGCCCAGGGGATCTCGCCTTCCTAGCAGGAGCTGTCAGCCCTCTTGATGGAGTGAGGCCAACTTCTGTCTCTCGTGCAGAAGGAGTTAACCTAGCAGGCCTGACTGTGATCAGTTGAAAGGCCTGCTCATGAGGTTGGCCCTTGCCCTGGCCTCTGGGAACCTGGATCTCGGGAGTGTTCCCACCATTCCCAGAACTGCCAAGTGGCTCCCTAGGCCTGAACTGTTCCGGAAACCCCTCCTTTCCTGCTTCGAGTCTGGCATTTTGATCTGTGCGGGCAGAGGGTGCCTGCGTGACCAGCCCCAGTAAAAATCCTGGGTGCTGAGGCTTTCACGAGCCTCTGCTTCCCTGGCAGCAGCGTTGCACACATGCTGTCACACAGCTTGTTGCTGGTGGAATTGCGCGCATCCTGTGTGATTTCACCGGGGGAGGACTCTGGCAGCCTGTGCCTGGTTTCCCCCAGATACCCCCTGTGACAGTCCCCTTTGCTGACTATGGCTGGTATCCTTTCGCTGCAGTAATTGCAGCCGTGAGTAGGGCTGTGTGTGGACTCCTGTGTGCTCTCCCAGTGAATTTCTGAGGGTGAGGGTGATTTGGAGAACTGGCCACACCTCTGCACACCTTTTCTAGTTGGAGGGGAGGTGGCGACAGGAAGAGGAGGGCATCGGTCTCTATGAGGGAAGAGAGCTGTCGCTGCTCGGTTTGTAGGAAACCAGTCGAATGATTTCATTGCCACTGGCATCTCGTGAGAGTGACTTGCAAGTGGGGGAGATACCTGTGTGAACGCATCGCAGGCTTAGAGAAGAGGCAGCGTAAACACCAGTAGAGGCCCAGCCTTGTGCCTTTGCCAGAAGAGTGACAGCCTGGTGGCTTTGTGTGCTTTTCCCCCAAGGAATTTCAGAAGCTGTATCCCTTGGAGAACATCACCCTGGCTCCTGATCCCCAGGTCCCTGCCGGCCTCCCTCCTGTGGCCTACAACCCCTGGATGGATATCAGGCGGCGGGAGGATGTCCAAGCCTTAAACCTCAGCGTGCCCTACGGCCCGATTCCCGCCGACTTTCAGGTATCAAGGACGGATTTGGGGGAAGTATTGGGCGCTTATGGCATGATGTCACGAGTGATGGTGCTTTTCTCAGTGGACATGCTCCGTCCCTTGTGTCTTGCTGAGAACTTTCTCCGTGTGAGGCGGTCTGTGGAGCACCGGGGCTGGGGCAAACGTGCTGGGTGGATAGAGTCTCCCCTTCAGCGTCTCCGCTTCCAAAGAAGGGGGCGTCTGGAGATCTGGGGACTCGCGGGCTGTGGGCCCGGCATGGGGAGGAGCCCTGGGTGACCCTCACTAACTGATAGGAGATGCTGTTGAATCCAGGTGACAGTCGGTCAGGTGTAGGGTGGTTGGCGACTCCTGTGCCACCCAGAACTCTCCGTTTGCTGGTTCTGGCGGGTCCCCTGTGGGAAAGCCGACACGGGCATCCATTACTCTCAGGAGGTGGCTTGGTGAGCGGGGCCTTGGCGCAGAGGGAGCTGGGGCACCAACACGGCCAGCGCCGTCCAGCTACAGTGTCTGGGGTCCGTTTGCCGCGACGTGGGGGTGACTCGTCAGCCCCGCTCTCCCTGGCGTGCAGAGCACACGCTGAGCAACACTCTTTCCGGAATATTCCACACGCAGCCCTGCCTTTCTGTTAGCACGTGAACACTCCAGCAGCCCGTCTACAGGGGAAGGAAGAGGACAGCGTTTTCACAGTGCTTCCTGGGCCGTCTGCATCAGAATCCCCACGAGGGCTTGTTAGAAGCATGGCATCCTGGTCCCACTCAGAGTCAGGGAGTTGGAGGCTGGGAGTGGGGCCCGAGGACCTGCATTTCCAAAAACACACACCTGGTGATTCTAACGCAGGCAGAAGTTTGAGAACCACTGCCGTAGGATACGGGTCGAGACAAAACAAAACCAGACAGACTGCCCAGGTGTCTCTTGCTCTCTGGCCCCTGTGTTCGGACGGCAAGGGTTTGGGTGAGGAGGGCTGCGCATCCCTGCGTCTCGGGTGGCAGTGGTGAGAGTTTGAGAAGCAGCGGGCCCGTCGGTCTGTTGGGTTCCTACTTCCCCCCGCAGGGGTTCTGAGAGCGAGGTTTGCTGGAGTTGCAGCTCCGAGGCTGCGCCTGGACATCGCGTTAGTGACAGTCACTCCCGATGACCCTTTAAATTTCGGACTGCACACCAGGAAGGGTGCTCAGCATTTTGTGTGTGCTCTTTGGTCCCCGTGGGGCCCTAGCGGGGGGCCTGCTCTCTCTGTAGTCCAGGTAAGGACACCAGAGACTTGCCCAGATCACACGGTTACTGCGGAGGAGCGCCCCCTGGGAGGTGTGATGCCAGAGCCCCTGCGTTTGTTTCGTTGGCTCTGACCAGTCTAGGTTCGAATTCCAGTTACCCCACACCAGCTGCATGGCTGCTGACGAGTCATCCTATCTCCCTGAGCCTCGGTGTCCTTATCTGCAAAATCGACACAAGATGGGGGAAGGTTTTCCGCGATGACAGCTGCTCTGGAGGTTTTCAGCGGGGACCACGGTGAACGTGTGGGGTGTCTAGGACAGTGTCGGCTGCACGGCGAGGGTGCCTTCCCCGCCCCCGCGATTGTGTCAGCCCCTCCTCTCACCACACCCACTGGCGGTGTAGCTGCCCAGTTGGACACACAGGTTCACAGTGTGACCCAGAGGACCTCCCTGGTGTACTCGTGTGCTGATCCTCGCCCCACATTCACCTTGCACTTGGCCCTGCTCATCATCTGCCTGCAGCTCTGGGTCTTGAGCCTCTGGGTTCTGTGCCCCCTTCAGCCGTCAGCCCTCTAACTCAGTGCCGTGTGCGTGAGCCTGGGGCCACGCGGGGATCGCCGGTGTGTGGCCCCCTCTCCCCGTGTCCAGCTCCCCTCTGGGCTCTGCTCCCTCCCTGGATAGCTGAGGCCCCGTGGCCGGTCACTTACTCTTCCTGCCAGCTCCTGAGCACACGCGTCCCTTTATCCTCATCCTGACTGCAATACCCTGACCACAGGACAGTCCGGCCACCCTGTCTGCTCTCAAGCCCGCGTCCTGAGGCAGGGACATGCTCGCATGCCCAGTCCTCTGCTCGGCTCCCTCTTGCCCTCTGCAGCTGTGCTGAACCCTCACCACTCCCCTCCAGCCCCTCACGTTCCTCTGCCCCCGCGCCCTCCTCCCCCCTGCCCCCCCGCCCTTCTGCCCCATCTCTCAGCAGATGACTGTACTTCCTGTTTCAGAGGCAGAGGCTGGTTGCCAGTCTGAGGAAGGGGAAGGCACAGGCTGAACGTGGGTACACATCCTGGCTGTGCCCCTTGCCAGCTGTGTGTCTCTAGGCAAGTTAATCAACCTCTCGGAGCCTCGGAGTCCTCCTGTGTAAGATGGAAGTGGTAATGCTCACCTTCTGGGGTGGTTCGGAGGATCAGATGGCACCCAGCAGGTACTTGGTAAACGGGAGCTGTAAATAACCTCCCTCACTTGTAGCCAGAATTGTGCGTGCCTGTGTGCTGAGCTTGTGGCCTTCTCCCTGGTCTCAGAAGAAGAGCTGCAGGGACTCAGCCCCTCCCTACCCCGTTCCCCCTCCTTGCCGTCTCCTCCCAACTTCCGTCCAGCCTCTACATCCGCTGCCATCCATCCCATCTTCAGAAGTACCGCCTCCCTGGCCCCTGCCTGTTTCTTCCCCTTCCTGCTCCTTCGCCCGCCCTCCACAGGAGAATGAGTGCGACGTGGTCTGTTCTGGCTGCGTCTGTGGCCTCGCTGTCCTTTCATTCTTCGTCCACCTCTGTGCGGCCTTCTGCCTCCCCATCCCACTAAGCGTTCTCTCATCTGGGTCAACCCTGATGGGTCAACCCTGATCTTGCTGGCAAATAAAATCCATCCTCGTGGGTCCTGACCTTCCCTGAATCCCTGCTGCTCTCTCACTGTTGAGAGAGCTACGCCTTCTGGAAATGTCTGCTTCCTGGGCTTCCTTTCCAAGCCTCCTGGGCCCCCTCCACTGCAGTCCCCAGGGCAAGCCCCTCGTTCTGTGTCTGCCGCTTAGGAGGTGCTGCTCTCCGGGGTCAAGCCCGGGCCCCCCCCACCGTGTTGTTTATGCCCTTCGTCCCCAGCCCTGCCCGCTGAGCCTGCTGTGGATGAGCCCCGGAACCACGTCTCCAGCCCCACGCTCCTGATTGCAGACGTGTCTGTCCACTGCTTGCTAGAGGCCCCGTGTGGCCGCACCGCCATTCCTGCTCTTCCTTTCCTCCTCCTCCTCCTCCTGTGCCCCCCGCCCCCTCCGTGCCACTGAACCGTGCTGCCAGCCTAACGAGATGCCTGGAGTTCCCCTTGGAGTCCTCAGCTCCTTTCCCTGCTTACTCCTTCCCCTCCCCCGCTCCTACCCCGTCTCCCTAAATTCCTCTTGCTCCTCCGGCACGACTCTGGGGGCCACCGCAGTGGTCCGGTCTTGGTTTGTCGCTTCAACGAGCGACCGTGGAGCCTGCCCCGTGCGCGCAGCGCTGATCTAGTGCTGGTTCCCCTCGAGCCCCTGGCGTCTGCTCCGGGCTCTCGGTGGGGGACCCTCATTTACCTGCAGCCCAGATTGTGTCACTTCCTCTCCTGGGGTGACCTCGGTGCCTTCGTTGGCCTCCAACCCGAGACCTCCACTCCTTGGATGGGCCCTCTGGGTCTGTACCATCTGGCCGTGACCTGCCTTTTCAGCGTCCTGTCCTGCTCCCCGGCCCTCCCGTGTGACTCTCCAGCCACACTGGCCAGCTTGCTGGCCCAAAATGCGCCCTGGCCTGCGGAGACTTCCCACTGTTCCACGCGCTGCAGCCCCTGCTTAGGGCATCCGCCCCCCGCTTGTCTGACTGCCAGCTCCTCTCCTCAAATGCTAACTCCTCTGTGAAGCCTCCCCCGATTTCCCCAGGCCGACTCAAGGGCTCATTCTCTAGGGTCGTCCCTGGGCCCCGCCAGTAACGCGCCTTTTCTTGTCTCCATGCCTGTCCTCACTGGACGGGTGGCTCAGTGAGGTTGACGACCACATCTGCTGCTTCTCTTGTCTCCAGGGGCCCGCAGAGGAAGGAAGGCGTACCCTTGACTAGTACACAGCCATCCTGACAGGTATCTTTGGTCCCCAGGAGGACCGAAGTTCCCCAAGTTACAGACTGGAGACTTTTATCTACCAGAAGGTAGAAGTAGCCAGGGTTCAGCATAATCCTTCTAGAAGGTTAGGTGGATAACCATTGTCTTCACCACCTGGGGAGAGGGGGCAAGTCTCATGACTGTTCTCGCCCCGGGTCCGGCTGACAGGACTGGCTGGGACACACGGACGCTGGGGCTAGTCTGATCGCCCGGCAGCTCCCTCGCTTCTCCCCTGTGGCAGGGGTAGGGGACTCATCTTTTTCTTTAAGATTTGTGAACCAGGCGGGGGAAGAGTCAGCCCAGCAGAGGCTGTGGCTCTTTCACGGAGCCTGTCTGCTCCGGAAGCCGCTCTGGGGTTGAGGGTCCGTGGAGGATGTGCTGCTCTCCCTCCTCCGCCACCGTTCTCCTGCCTGCGGGCAGTTTGTTGGGAAGGAGGCGCGTGTGCCAGCCACAGGCTGTGAGGGAAGCGGCTGCCATCTGCTGGGTTACGAAGAGCTCAAGGGAGAGGCCCACTCACGGCCGTTGTTAGAGTTGAGGTGCGTCCCTCAGAAAGATCCGTGGAAGTCCTGACCCCCAGGGCCTCAGAATGTGGCCTTGTTTGGAAATAGGGTCATTGCAGGTGTGACTGGTCAGGATGAGGTCATGCTGCTGTGGGGTGGGCCCTGAGCCAGTATGGCTGGGGTCCTTATGAGAAGAAGTGCCAAGGATTGTGGCCACCACCAGAAGCTAGAACGTTCCTCCCCTGGAGCCTTCAGAGAGGCTCTGCCGACACCTTGAGTTCAGACTCCTGGCTTCCAGAACTGGGAGGCGATCTGTCTCTGTTGTTTTAAGCCACCAAGTCTGTCATACTTTGTTAGAGCGGCCCAGGAAATGAATACAGCTATATGGTATCTTTGGTGTGACCCTCAGCAGACTTTGGAAGGCTGAGGGGTCAGTTTCTGTGTACATGGTTGTCTCCTGGGACCCGCAAGAGTATGTGAAGGAGACAGAAAGGAATAGTAAGTGGCACATCCATGTGCTGTGATCTGAGCCCTAAAGTGAAAACTGATTTGCGTAGCAAAGAATCCTCCTTGTGGACGTGCGGGTTTTGCTGTGGCTGTACAAGGGGCGGGGGTGAGATGGCAGGGGAACGGGTGTTCCGTTTTGGCTAAGAAGGTCATCAAGGGCACCCGAGGGCTGGGGCTTTAACTTGCAGTCACTCTCATTCTTCTTCTTCTTCTTTAAATTGCAGCGGAAAATCCGCCAGAGCTACTTTGCCTGTGTTTCGTATTTGGATACGCAGGTTGGCCACCTTTTGAGTGCTCTGGACGATCTTCAGCTGGCGAGCAGCACGATTGTGGCGCTTACCTCGGATCACGGTAAGCGTTTTGAAATGCCCGGGTGAGTCGCTCAAAGCATCTGACCTTTTCTGTGAAAACTTTCCTAGACTGCCTGAAATAGGTGTGTATTCTCTTTTGTGAATCAGCAGTGCCCTGAGTCTGGAGTCTTGGGTGCTTTTACGGCCACCTTGTTAGCCCTGGGACTTCTCTCCATGGAAGCGGGCCCTCTTTTGGGTCAAAGAAGCATCTTGGGGGCTTGGGTGGTGGAGCTGGGTGGGTGGGGGGACCTTGTAGTAACTGTTGTTTCTTGGTGAGCCCAGCGGGAGCCGTCCATTTGTGTGGGGAGCCCCTTTAACCCATTTCTAACCTAGAGGGTTGCAGGACTTCTGGTTTCTCTTACGAAGATCCAGAACAATCCTGGCAGAGCCCAACAAGGCCCTCAGACCCGACTTACCCCTTCCTCCCCCAGCCCCGCTGTCCTCTCTGCCAGGAGCCTGGGGTTCACAACTCTGTGTCTCTTCTAAGGCAGTTTCTCACTTCTTCCAAAAGTGGAAACATCTTTTTAAAAAAATTCTTTTTAATTTTTGCCCCAGTTATCCTCCCTCACCCCCGAACTGTTCTGAAGCCAGTCTCAGTGGTTCAGTTTTCTGAACAGTATTTCTAACAAATTTGGCTCTTTTGAAGTTTAACCACACTACCGTCATCCTACCTAGAAACAGGAAAACAGTTTTTTAATATCGTCGAATATGAAGTGGGACAATGTTAGATCATAGCATGTGCTCACTGTAACAAGGAAGAAGTGTACAGAGCACATCATGTAGGGCCAGAGCACCCTGCCCTTTATCCCACCTGCCCAGAGCTAACTGGTGCTGACAGATCCGGGGTCCATCTGCCTGCCTTCAGTCGTGCATATACATGGGGCTATATGTCATGAGTGTGCATGTGCGTAACGTGTCGTCGTGGAACGTGGCAGGATTGATTGTGCTTGTGTCCTGTTTTGTTCCCTGGCTTGTTTTTTCCACTTAATGTCATAGACACTTCTCCGTGTCATTTCTCACAGGCCTACCTTGCACCTTGTAAAGACCCATATTGTTTTGTTAAGTGTGGAGGTGTAATTTTTCACAGTTTGCCTAATGATCTGCCATCCCCTTCCGGACCTTAGTCTCAGCGCCCAGTTTTCTCCACCAGTGCTTCCACAGTCCACTGCACCCCCGTGAAGGCAGGGTCACTCGGAGCTCGCTTTGGCTCGGAGGCAGCTGTAGCTGATTACAAATGGCCTTTCTCAAAGGGCCCTCCTGGGACTGCCTACATCCGAACCACAGAAGCCTTCTTGAAGCCATGCACAGCAGCTTTTTGTAGTTTGGGTTATTTTTTTAATACGAAATACTTAACATACAATCTCTTTTATATTTTTTATATCAAAAAGGGCACTCAAACATGAAGTGATTGGAAAGTTCCATCTTGGGGTATTCAAGCTATCTTTTGCTTTAAATGAGGGTTGGGGGTGGTTTTTAATCAAGGTTAAGGATCTGGAATCAGAAGTTATATTTTCTTGGTCTGTGGTATGTCTTAAAAATTGAAAAAGATACTATTTTTAAAAGTTGAGCGATTGTGCCACAGTTTCACAGCTCCTGTTTTGGTGGTATGCGCCCTCTAGACGATCAGGTTTTGCTTCCTCTGGCTTTAACAGCAGGGAATGAAATGGTGTCTAACTGAAATGAGCAAGCCACGAGGTGATTATTCTTTTTCTGTCATTCTGTGTGCTTTTTATGAACCAGGGTGGGCTCTAGGCGAACACGGAGAATGGGCCAAATACAGCAATTTTGACGTCACTACTCGCGTGCCCCTGGTGTTCTATGTTCCGGGAAGGACGGCTCCGCTTCCGGCGGCAGGCGACAAGCTTTTCCCATACCTCGACCCTTTTGATTCCATCTCAGAATCAGTGGAGCCAGGTATGAACATTCAGGAGTGATGCTGCTTGATCTGGCCTTCCTGCGCGCGGAAGGGGAGTGGCAGGCCCAGAGCTAACGAGTATGGCCCCTGTCCACAGGGGCTTGGAGAGGGGGAGCGACAGAGGAGCAGCTGGCCCCCCCAGGATGGGGAGGGCTGTCGCAGAGGTGACGGCAGTGTGTTCTGAGCGCAGAGGAGGGGCTAGCCGACTCCACTGGGGCGGGGGCTGCCTGCTTACCGGTGAGCAGAACTCCGTTACCTGCTCACTTCTGGCCGGGACTCAGGCCTCTGTGCGGGAGACGTTTGCCAGCTCGGCAGCATCTCCATCTGCTGAAGCACCGGCTCTGTCAAATCAGTGCTTCTGCTTTTGCCGTCCCCAGGAGTGAAGGGCAAGTTTACTTTGACCTCCGTGTCTCAGTCCTCCCAAGCTGGTCCTCTCCAGGTAGCGTCAGGCCCCTGGTTATCCTGGTCTTTGTCTTCCAAAAAGCTCCAGTTTGAGAAAACACTTCCGGAAACATCAGCTGGACAAGATGGCCATCGCTGCCACGGGGGTCGGCCTGTGGGTTCTCTGTGAGTTGTCTCCTGACTCGATCTGCTCAGCGCAGAGATGAGTCGTGTACTTCAGGTGGCATTTGCTCTTTTTGGAGTGCTTTTGCTGTGAACTCTACTAAACCAGGTTGCCCCCTTTCGGGACTTCTGCATTTAATCCATCTTCTTAACGTCTAAATCCTGCACTTTCTATTGATTCTTGTTTAAATTTTTCTTGGTTCTGGCCCATCATTCTGGCCTTTCTGGATCTTCCTGAGTTTGTTTTCTACGGCCCAATTTTCTTTTCCACACATTTGAGTTCTGTGTGCTGCATGCACTGTCTTCTTTCATGTCATTGATAAAAATGTTAAACAGTTTCAGGGCATGATTATAGCCCTTTATTTGCTGGGAGAAATCTTCTGACAGGTTGAGAATCCTTTCTGAAACTTCAGTTGGGAGGCGTTCACATTGTAAACTGATGTAACTGCACTGCCATCCTGCTTATTTCCAAATTTTATCTCTAGCCTGTATGTCTTCCCTGATCTTTGGACTTGGATTTCCAACAGCCTGTCCCAGTTGGCCAGTCTGATGTGCCCAAAGCTGAACATTTGACCTTTGACCTTAAGCCTTTCTTTTGACGCTCTTCCCCGTCTCAGGAAATGGCAGTAGTTGCCCAGGCCACAAAACCACGGGGCCATCGGCCCCTGTCTTTCTGTCATAGTCTGTACGCGATTCGTGGTGTGTCAGCAAGCCTGTCACTCTCCATTCAGAATATGTCCACACCACTTCCCCCCCACCCGACTGTCACCACCGTGGACCACACTGCCACCATCTCTTGCTAAACTCTCCTTGCTTGTGACCTTGATCCCTGGAGTTTTTCCTCAGTGATCCTGATTTTAACAGCCGCAGTGAGCCTGATAAAACCCAAGTCAGGTGGTGTCACAGCCCTGCTCTGGGGCTCCTACACTCCTGTGTCAAGTCTGAGTAAAACGTCCTTACAGTGGCCGACAAGGCCTGTCGTCCTCTGGGACCCCACATCTCCCTGACCTCGTCTCTTTCAAGCGTCCGGGGCGGCTGTCTTGCACAACGACCCACGACCTGGATTTGTCGGATTGCTTCCTCGGGACTAGATGCAGGGTAAACACTTTGGACGCGTGCACACATGTGAGGTTGTGGCTCCAGCCGTATCCCATTGGGGGCACTTCATGGCGGCCTGTGCCATTATTAGCGATGCCAAGCTTGACGGCCTGGTTAAGGCGGTTGTGTCAGCCAGGTCTTGCCCTTGTAAAGGTATCTTTTAAAAAAGCTTTCTTCACCTTTTTTCTTTTTATTTTACTTACAAACCAAATGCGTCAGAAATAAAATTGAGCCGTATAGAGCAAGCGCTTAAAGATCCAGAAAGGCTAGAATGATGGCCCAAGGTCACAATAAATTTTAACAGGAGTCAATATAAAGTGTAGGATTTAGACTTTAAAGATAAATCACCCATAATGAGATACCATTTCACACCCATTAGAACGGCTGTTATCAAAACAAACAGCAAACAACAGTACTGGCAAGGGTGTGGAGAAATTGGAGCCCTCAGACATTGCCGGTGGGAATGTAAAATGGTACAGTCACTGTGGAAAAGAGTTTGGTGGTTCCTCAAAAGGTTAAACATAGAATGGTCGTGTGGCTCGGCAGTTCCACTCCTAGGTATATAGCCCACAGAATTGAAAACAGGCATTCAAAGAGAAACGTGTAGAAGAATGTTCATAGCGTTAATTAATAGCCAAAAGGTGGGAGTAACCCGAGTGTCTATTGACAGATGAATGAATAAGCAAAACGTGGCGCGCCCATACAATGGGATATCATTCAGCCTTAAAGGGAAGGAAACTCTGACACGTGCTACGACATGGGTGGACTCTCTGAAGACGTGATGCTAAGTGAAAGAAGCCAGGCACAAAAGGACACATACTCTTGTGATTCCACTTCTATGAGGTGCCTAGAGTAGTCAACACAGAGAGACAGAAAGTAGCAGGGTGGGTGCCAGGAGCTGGGGGGTGGCGACGGGGAGTTGTGCAAGGTGAAGAGAGTTCTGTGATGGATGGTGGGGCTGTACTTAACGCCACCGACCCAGACACTAAAAAATGGTTAAGGTGATAAACTTTATGTCGTGTGTATTTTACAACAATAAAAGGGCGACGGATCAAGTGCAGACTTCCAAAAAGGAGTGATCCGCGGGGTGATGCTATGAGGCTTGGAATAGCTTGTCCTCAACAGACTTCTCCCCAGCGGTCTGGGCCTCCACCGATGACCCTTGCCTGAATCACTTAAACACTGGTGGGTCCTAAATTCAAATCGTGTTTAAAAGTGTCAACAGGCTGAGGGCACCTTCATTCTGCCCTGCTATCGGGTGAGGTGCCGAGTCGGCTTTGTTCCTAAAACTCTTGGGCTAAGAATAAATGCTGTGAAAGAACAGAAGTCGGCATGTAGGGCCTGGGCGCGCGCTCTGCTCGAGCAGCCTGGCTGCGGCGGGCTTCTGCGCTGTAACCCCTCCGCCGGGCTGCTTCCTCTTTCAGGCCGGCAAGCCGGGGACCTCGTGGAACTGCTCTCTCTCTTCCCCACGCTCGCGGGACTTGCAGGGCTGCGCGTCCCTCCTCGCTGCCCCATCCCCTCGTTTCACGTGGAGCTGTGCCGAGAAGGCCGGAACCTTCTGAAGCATTTTCAGGTCCGTGACCCGGAAGAAGATCCATACATCCATGGTAATCCCCGTGAGGTGGTGGCCTATAGCCAGTACCCCCGGCCTGCAGACTCTCCTCAGTGGAATTCTGACAAGCCGAGTTTAAAAGATATAAAGGTCATGGGCTACTCCATACGCACAGTAGACTATAGGTATACTGTGTGGGTTGGCTTCAATCCCCGGGAATTTCTGGCTAACTTTTCAGACGTCCATGCAGGGGAACTGTATTTTGTAGCTTCTGACCCTTGGCAGGATCACAATATGTATAATGACTCCCAAGGTGGAGCCCTTCCCCGATCAGTGACGCCTTGAGGTTTGCCAACCGCACAGGGCATATATAACGCGCTCCCGTCCAGCTGGTGAGAGAAGGAATTAGACTGGTTATTTCGTGATTACCTGTAATATTGGAAGCAACTCCAGGGGTAGGCAGTCAAAACATGCATCAACAATTTGGCCTAAGAATACGTTAACAGCCGAAACTTTTGATTTGTCTTTATAATTGGTAATTGGACTGGGCTGAACCTCTTCTTTCCTTTTTTTTGGAACAGTCGTAGCTTATTTGTTGAATGAATAAGTACAGAGTGAGCAAACTAAAATTGTCATAACTTTAGCTATCAAGACCATAATAACTGAACATAACACTGTACTCAAGAAATACTTTAAGTATTTGTGAAATTTAGTGCATTTCGAAAAGCAACCACATGTCAAATTAGGTTTGACACAAAGTTCCTAGTTCTTTTGTTTATAATTTAATAATATATCTTATTTAGCCCAATATATTCAAAATATTATATCAACATGTAATCTAGGTTTCTTTTTAAAATGTAAAGTTAAATAATAATGCTAGATGCCAGTGCCTTAAAGTCTAGCTTCAGTTTTTCTAAGATGGCAAATTTTCTAATCCAAAAATAAAATATGCATGAAGTGATTAATATGGAATTTCTACATCAAATAATAAATAATGCTCACTAAACTGGAGGCGTGAGATGTATGAGAAATTCAGTTAAAATTTTTCAGAGACTTTCTGGCCCAAACAATAATTTGTTAGCAAGTA
Source organism: Balaenoptera borealis (assembly GCF_965194805.1). Classification (NCBI taxonomy): domain Eukaryota; kingdom Metazoa; phylum Chordata; class Mammalia; order Artiodactyla; family Balaenopteridae; genus Balaenoptera; species Balaenoptera borealis. Next base: position 124,447,445 of record NC_138881.1, on the reverse strand, counting down.
ATATGACCTTTGAACCCAAAGGCATCTATTAAAAGGCATCTTTATTCACAGTGGAAAATAGTTAAAGGCATAACTATCCATGAATTGAGTCATTCAAAACCATTAGTGTTCTCGTTCTCTAGAGATGGTTGGTTGCAAACATCCATTTATCCAGGAGACAGGAAATAGTCTTACTTTTTAAGTGCTGATTAAAGACAACATTAATTTTGTTAAATTCTAAATTATTTTGAGAACTGTGAAAACTTTTCATTAATATAATATTAGGTGATTTCTAATCCCCCAGAATGTGGTTCTATGTTCCCTAAATAGGAAAGTAACCAGAAAGGCAGGTGGTAGTAATAAGCTTAGCCTACGTCATCTTAAAAATGATGGAATATCCACAGGTCATATTCACAACACGTTGAAGTTGATTAATTATCAGTAGTCACCAGAAGAGTCAAGCACTCTCTTAATAAACATCTAATAAACATGTAGTCCTGTATCAAAGTAACTTTTAGTAATTCTTTGTTTACAAGTGCTGCTTTGGTGTTTAAATATTTGTGAAACAAAGTACGGCAAATTAAGTTACTGCACTGTGTTAAACTGTAAACAAAAAGGCAAGATATTATAAGATTACTTCAAATCAGTAAAATTTCAAATACAGATTTATTTATTTATTTTTTTACTAATTAGCCTACAGTGGAGGCATATATGGTAACACAACAATCTTCTAAGCGATTAAGTGACATAGTGTTCTGGCAACGATATCTGCTTGAGGAGTGGAGGGCCCTATTCCTCTCTCCTGATCCCGAAGCTCGAGTCTCTTCTGGGAAGCCTCAGCTTTGTAGATGGTTTCCTTCAGCCTTTTCTTTCTCCTTCTTCATCCTATCCTCTTTATCACTTACATCACTTCCACTAAGAATTTTACAATCCGGTCAAATTCCTCATGATGTATTTTCAGCATATTTAGCTTCATCTCCTACTGCACGGTTACAACGAGACGTTTTCACCCAGGCTTTTATTTTGCATTCCTGGTTGACTATTATATGTACACTTCATCATTTTTTTCTCTCTTTATTTCTTGAAGCACAGTTTCAGTATCAAGAATCTCCAAATTCTACTCTTGCGGAAGGCGTAATTTGAACCGTGCCAAAGAGAGCAAAGTGACATGCATTCTGGCCATCACGTGACCGAAGCCACAGCCGGGGCTGGGTCTGCTTTGGGGTGTTTCGCGTGTAGATCTGGCTCTGCTGGAAGTGCTTCTGTGTCCTCTTTTCTCTGCGAGGGCGTAGCCTCAGAATGCTTCCTCTCTCCTTAGGTTTTAGCTTTTCTTGGCCTCCCTTTACGAATCTCTCCTTTTAGAAGCGCGGCTGCATTTCACGTTCAGGGGCGTGCTCTTCTAAATCATCTCACGGGCGACGGTCGCTTTTTGTGTTTTTGACACTGAACCCAATTTAGAGCCACTTGTGCACGTCTGCAGCGTTCATTGGGATGAGCAGCTGCTCTCTGGTTTTCACACTTCAAAGCCAACCACATTCCTTATCTTGACTCGGCTTTGAGAAACCACGTCTTCGTTGCATCACGTAACTTTTCTCTGATCCTGCTGAGCTGGACACGTTTTATTAATGGTTCTCGGAGAGTCACTCTTTGTAGACTTGAGCCAGGGGTTCTTTTATGCAGTTTAGTTGAAACCCGGACCAGTGATCTCAGAAATTTTGAGTGGCCCTAATTCAGTGGCTCAGAAACACGAGGGTGCAGCAGGAGCACCCCAAGGGCTGCTGCTGGGTCCTGCCTGCAGAGCTTCTGCTTCAGGGTGTCTGGGCTGGGGCCTGAGAGGCTGCTCTTCGGACACATCACGCCGCTCCTCCAAAGAGCGCACTTGAAAACCACTGCCCCTAGGCGTGGGCTGACCAGTAGCCACTACGCACATGTGACTATTTAAATTTCAGTTAATTAAAATGAAATAAACATTTCAAAAGCAGAATCTCTGTCACGCTTGCGATATTTCATGTGCTCAAGAGCCAGTGTGTGTCGTGGCTACCGTATCGGACAGCACCGATCTACAACCTTTCAGTTGTGCCAGAAAGTGGACTGAACGGAGCTGCCCTAGATTAACTCTGGGCTGAGCCACCCGGCTGTTGGCAGGTTCCTCCTATGGGCTGATTCTCTACTCTGTTTGCCCACGGAGACTTGTCCGGTAGTGAGCCACATACGTTTGGTTTCAGCTTAGCGCAGGGAGTTCCCTCTGGCAATCGGTCTCTTCCCCTCCACTCCCACCGCCATCATCCTAGCCCTTCGCACCTCCTTCCCACGTAGTTTACCTCCCCCTCCTCTTTCCTCCCCTGCTCCCAAAGAATCCATGTGTCTTCCTGAAATCCTTCTTTGGTCCTGCCCTTTAAGAACACCGTTAGTGCCTACTACTGGGTCTACACAGACCTCCGCTGAGCAGTCAGAGTCTTCCCTGACTCCACAAAGCCCCTTTCCTCGGCTGACCAGTTTGCACGCTGGTCCCTGACTGTCCCTTGCCGATCCCTGCCTCCCTGCCCACCCTTAGGTTGTCCCCTCCTCCCTTCACCACCCATCCACCCATCCACCCATCCACCCATCCATCCATCCATCCATCCATCCATCCATCCATCCATCCATCCATCCATGATCACTCTGCACTGCCCGCTCCCATACCCCCACTTCCGAGAGGCTGAGGGGTTTGAACTCTCTAGATTGCATCATGGGATGAAATGAACATCGCTGAGGAATCTTGTGGGCACCTTACTTTAAAAGTATTTTTTTCTGATTGTAGAATTAACGTGTTAATTTTAGAAAAATTGGAAAATACAAATGTAGTAAAAGGTAAGAAAATGCGTCAGTATTTTACACCAAAAGAGTCACTTAATATCTTGTCTTTTTGGGGGTGTAAATTTTTTACACTGTTACGATCATACCGTGTGCTGTATCGTGCAATTTTATATTCCTATTTTTTCACTGTTACATGTGGTTATTACAGGTTTTTGCAAAGATACTTTGTACTGGTGGTAGTATATTTTATTGTGTAATTTCATCATAATTTACTTAACCTTCTTTTAGTTATTGGGAATTTAGTCAATTTCCAAATTTGCAGTATTGTAGATAATGTTGTGATGAGCAACTTTGTGAATAAAATGATTTTGTGTACTTCACATTACTCCCGTAGGACGGGCTCTCAGTGCCAAATTACCAAAAGCATCTTGATTTCAGTCCTTGCCCCACTCTCCTGCTTCCTTAAGGTAGTAAAACTGAAAATAAAGCAAACAAGCGTACAGATTATACAAACCTTAAAAACAAACAAAAACCCTAACCCCCAGAATAATAGGTGAAAGTGGCATCCTCTGTGAGCTTTGAATTCTTTGCTTATTAATGACCTTGATCACTGTTCTCTCTGTACGATTGTTGGGCATTTGTATTTCTAGTTGTGTGAATTTGCCTTTAAATTTTAGGTTTCGCTTTTATAAGTAATCAAACAAATTGCTCTTTTCCTAAGTGATTTTTTTCCTGTCTTTTCCTAGTAAACATGGAGACCCCTGCCAATCTAGAGATTTAATAAATATTCATATTCCTTAGCTTTTCTTGTGGTTGGTTTTTATACTTAATCTACCCTGTCTCTCCACCCCATTATCAGAATAGTATATACTCATCTTGTAAAATTTGGAAGACGCAGGAAGTGGTGAGGATGAACAGAAGGGCGCCTCCAGAACGTGGCCACCGCTGCCGTGGGGACATCGCTTTCTGCTCTTTCTCCTGCCCACGTCCATGTGCACAGATATGGACACGTTCACCTTGACATAGCTCACATCTACCACGTAGAATCCCGTGTCCAGCTGTTTTGGTCTAAAGTAACGTTAGCCTGCTTTTTCATGTTGTTGACAGTTCTTGGTTAGCAGTTGTCATGACTGCACCACCATTCCTACATTAACCTTTTTTTTTGACCGAAATTCTCAAATTTTTGTACACATTTTTAAAAAATTGTGGTAAAATACACATAACATCAAATTTACCATCTCACACGTTATTATGTGTACAGTTCTGTGGCGTTAAGCACAGTCACATCACAGTGTTATGCCGCTGTTGCCATCATCCATCCTCAGAACTCTTCCTCTTGCAAAACCAAAACTCTGTCCCCATCCAACAGTCACTCCCCATTCTTCCTCTTTCCCAGCCCCTGGTAGCCACCATTCTACTTTCTGTCTCTCTGAACTTGACTACTTTACAAACCTCATATAAGTGAAATCACACACTTATTTGCATTTTGTGTCTGGCTTCTTTCACTTAGAATATCCACTAGGTTCACCCATGCCGTAGCAGGTGTCTGAATGTCCTTCCTTTTTAAGGCTGAATGATGTTCCATGGTGTGGATAGACTGCATTGTTTATTCATCCATCCCAGATGGGCACTTGGGGAGTTTCTGCCCTTAGGCTATCGCAAATAACGCTGCTCTGAACATGGGTGTACAAATACCTGTTCGAGTGTCTGCTTTTAATTCTTCTGGGCAGATACCCAGCCCATGCTCATCTCTAATCACTTAAAAATGGTGGGGAGGGGGCTTCCCTGGTGGCGCAGTGGTTAAGAACCCGCCTGCCAGTGCAGGGGGCACGGGTTCGAGCCCTTGTCCGGGAAGATCCCACATGCCACGGAGCAACAAAGCCCGTGCGCCACAACTACTGAGCCTGCGCTCTAGAGCCCGTGAGCCACAACTACTGAAGCCCGTGAGCCACAACTACTGAAGCCCACGTGCCTAGAGCCCGTGCTCCGCAACAAGAGAAGCCACCGCAATGAAAAGCCCACGCACCTCAATGAAGAGCGGCCCCCGCTCGCCGCAACTAGAGAAAGCCCGTGCACAGCAACAAAGACCCGATGTGACCAAAAATAAATAATAAATAAATTTTTAAAAAAATGGTGGGGAGTGTGCTGAGAGATGAGCAAGGTGACTCGCCCCGGCTACAGAGGGCAGGATTTCTCTGAACTCTAGCAAGGGGCTGGCCCTTCCCCCTCAGGCCAACCTCAGTGATGCCTGCCAGGCGCCCCAGCTGTCATAGCTCACTGTGTGAGAATTTGGGGGTACACATTCCTAAATGAGGCTCAGCGCCTTCTCCTTGCCCAAGTCCAGCCTGCAGGTTATAGCTCCTCTGAGGAGTCTCAAGTTCTGGCCTGGGCTCGGGTGTTGGGCTAGAACCCAGCTGCCCACTTCGGCCTCCACCCAGGGTCTCTTTGGGCCTTAGGTACAGCCCGTTGTGGTTGAACCTGCTCTCAGCCTAGCCCCTTCCCACCCCCATGCCCTCGGTGTCCCCTTGGCTCTTCTGGGCAGTCTCTCTCTTCTGTGAACGAGACCTTGAAGCCGAGAGGGCTGTCACTGATTGGGGCCCTCGGGTCAGCCGCACTGTTGCTGTGACGCTCAGAGCCCTCACTGCTGTCGGGACTTGCCCTCCACGTGCTACTGAAGCTCGTGCTGGTGTCTCTCTCATTTACCTACCTGCTGGGGCAGAGGCTGCCTTCCTGTCGAGCGTCTGATGTGGTGGGGAGCCCACCTTCAAGGGCTTTTCTTTGGGACAGAGTTTCCTGCCCAAGAGCCCTGGCAGCCAATGGCACCAGTCACCGGAGGATATCCTTGTTTGGCTCTGGATTCCGGACGATGGTTTTAGGCCTCTGATGGGGACGAGTCCAGGCTGGAGGAAACAAACGTGGCTTGGGTTGGCTCTGAATGAGGTGTCTGGGAGACCACCTGCGGGTGCCCGCACAGGATCACAGGAGGAGCAGAGACCCCCTGCCGGGGGGAACAAAGCCACGAGGTCTAGTGTACTTGGCACTTGCTAGGAAGCAAGAGTTAGGATGCGGACAAAGAGAGGGGCAAAGGCCAAGGGTTAATAACCACTTTTGCTTCTTCCTGCCTGTGACAGGGACTGTGTGATTTATGCTGGAAAGACGGTTTGCAGCAGGACCGAGGCTGGCATTTACAAAACCCTTGTCCTAATTTATCGTCGTTCCGAGTGTGTTTTGGAAAGAACCTTTTGCAGGTGATTTATATTCAAAACTCATGATTTACTTAACAGGTTTTATCAATTAATCTCTTCCACACTATTGAAAAGGTGGCCTTGTATGTGTGTTAAGTGCAGCATGAGTTATTGTATGAATAAATCATATACATTTGCCATTACCAGTGTGTGAAATTCTTGCTGCTACTTCAGGACTGCTCGCTGCTGCCTTAAAATGTCAATAAATGGAGGCCTTTAGCAGATCTTAGTGCCGCAGTCCAGGTGCGCAGCTGGGTGAGGGCAGCGCAGGTGCGCCGTGGGCTGGGTGCTGGAGCCGGGTTCATGGTGGTAAGGGTGAGTTACACCGGAGCGTAGAAGCGCCTTTCCGCGGGGTGATACTTCTCCCGGCTTGCCCTGCAGTTAGAGACTCCCCAGAAAGGAGGAAGTAGGGTGGCCAGTCAGGTGAGCCTCTGTTTAGGGAGACCAGATACGCAAGAGCGATCGCTTAGAGGAGGGCTGACTTGTCTTCTCGAAGAAAATGGGTGAGTTCCTGGGGTCCCAACTGGAAAAGTCATCACTCAGTACCTTGACTTAAAAGTGCCTTGGTGAGGCTTGCCTCGCGGATGGCCTTCAGTGAAGATTTGGAAGGTCTTTGGGGGTGAAATTGAGGATACTGGAAGACACAGCATCCATTTCCAAATGGGTCAGGACAGGCTGGATGGATTGGGTGACCCTAAGCAGGTGAAGTATGTCCCATGTATTTATTTGCTGGCTTGTTTACTGTGACCAGGTAATACATATGTGTGGTACAAAGTTTAAAAGGCACAGACGTGTGTGCAATGAAGAGTCATTTTCTCTTCCATCCTGTCCTCAGCGCCCCCCCCCCCCGCTGTCCCCTGAGGCAAGCATGGTTACAGATTTCTTGTGAAATGGTGAAATTTGAGAAGGATAAACGTAGTTAGTCCTAACAGAGGGGGTGGGGGCCCAGATCCAAGGTGCTGGGTTGGGGGGTGACCCAAGAAAGCAGTCACACAGGCAAACCTTCAGCATTTTGGCCAGCAGCTTGGTACGGAGACCTGGTGTGACATAGCTGCGGGCTACATAAATGGGCGTCCAGGAGGAGGGAGGTGGTCACCCCACGGCCAGCCAGCACCTGGAGAATCATGTTTAGCCGGGGACCTGGAGCGGTCATGGAAATGTGGACCAACAAAAGACCCAGCATGTCCTGTGAGGCAAACAGCTGAAGGAGGAATGTTCAACTTGGGAGACAAATGACTTGGGAGCAGGCCGAGGGGGGCGATGGGGAGCAGTGCGGGGCACTGTCTTGAAATCTCTGCAGAAGCATCATGCGAAAGTGAGACTGGACACGCTTGCTAATGGGCCCAAAGGAAGAAGCAGCACTGACGCTGCAGGGAGACAGATGGCGGCTCAGTGGAAGGCTGAACTCTCCAACAGCGACTCCGGGTTGCAAGAGCTTGCTTCTAGGTGTGGTGAGCTCTCTGTCACCTGAGGTATGTAAGCAACACCTAGGCCGGTGGTTCTCAACGGGGGCGATTCTGCCTTCGGGGATATTTGGCAATGTCTAGAGTCACCTTTGGTTGTCACAACTGGGGCCGGGGTGCTGGCATTGAGTGGGGAGAGGCCAGGGCTGATAGGACGCATGCACAGGACAAAACCCAGCAGGCCCCCCCGGGCAGGAGTGCTGAGGTCCAGAGACCCTGGCAGGCAATCATTTGCCGGAGCGGGACTAACTCCCAAAACCCCTTCTGTCTCTGACCCTTTTATGATTTGGGGAATACACACTCAATTATTAAAATAATGTGCTGACTATATAAGGGGAGTGGCCCTTTGCAAATAACGCTGAAAAAAATCTTTCAGGAGGGCAAGGAGCTTTCAACTACAGATGAAGATTTTCAAACAAAAAAAGTTTCTCCAGTAGTAATTGATTGAATTTCTTCTTTCTTCCTGTCCAGAGAGATTTTTCCCATCTCAGTTTTCTCTCTGATCGCAGAGGAGTTATATATACTAGGTAATTTCTTTTGAAAAATAAGATTGGATTCCTCCCTTATTGTGAAAGTATTTACATATTCATCACAGAAAAATTAGAAAAATGTACAAAGCAAAGACAATCTGACTCCACCGTTAACTCGGCATAGCCCTCCCTTCCTGGGCACAGTCTATGCAACAATTGGACCCTGTTCTGCAGCCTGTTTTTCTCCATACTGTTTTACAACCCGCTTTTCACGCTGCATGATTGCTAAGGTCTTCCCCAACCCCAGCTTTCTATGACACGATGTGAGCACGTGATGCTGTTTCCCGGAGGACAAAGCCGGAAACCTCGGTGTGTCCTTCGTCTCCCGTGGCACCTAATCCATGTGAATATTTCTACAAAGGTTAACATCAAGACTGCTGCTCTTCCCAGCATTGACCTTCATACCGTCCATGCCACCATCTCCAGTCACTTGGACGTGCAGCCACTTCCTGAGGGATCTCCCACTCCTGCTGCACTGCAATCCAATTCACACAGTTCTGATCTCTGCAAATGCAAATCTGGTCGTGTCACTGTTTGCACCTCCCTCACCTCCAAATGTTTCAGTGGCTTCCCAGTGAAACAAGGACACGCAGAAAACACTTCAACCTGGCCTTCGTGTAGACCCTTCGTGGTTTGGCCCCTACAGACCTGCCACGTCTCCCCCATCCTGGCTCCTCTGTCCTCAAGGCCAGCTGGACCCTCCCGTCCCAAGAGCATCCTTCCCTGCTGCATCATACCCACCCCACTCCCTCGTAGCCCTCAGCTCACTTGTACTTTCACACTCATTTCGGGAATGACTTCATTTGTATCTGTTTTCACGGGAAGCTCCATGGGGGCACAGAGTGTCCATTTTTGCGCCCTTATCTCCTAGTGCCTAGCACATGGTAGCACACACAACAAATGTTTGTGGGATAACTGAGCACCTGTGTAAGTATTAATGTAACACTAAAGGATTAAATTGTAGAAATGGAATTTCCAGGTCAAAGGCACGTGTGGAAGACATTTGTCATAATTTTGGCCACCAGCATCGTAAACGTCTTCCTCTGCTGCGGCAATTCCCCACGCTCTTTTTTTGGGTGGGAGGCACAGCCCACTTGCCATCGGAGAAGCAGAAAATATCGGGTCCCCACCCTCCCTGTGGCTTCCTTGTGGCTAGAGGGCGGGTATACGACGTCTACCCAGCTAAGCAGACACGCTTCTCCCCACTTTGCCATAGGAGGCGAGGGTGGTATGGCACAGCACACAGGATCTGCGCTCACAGCCGGCAAGCAGCGGCCTCCCGCGTCCCGCAGGGACAACGGCAGTGTCATTGCCAGACTGCTCTGTGGTGCGATTTTGGTTATGGTCATGGCAGCTGCCTGGTCACCTACGTCCCTACCTGATCCTGAGACAGCAGCCTTCCCTGGGACTCAGTGAGTTACTCAATAACCTGGAAAAAAGAAAAAAAGCCAGAATCTTTTCTGCTTCAGTTAACCAGAGCCAGTCAAGCAGCCGGGGCTCCTGACTCATGCAGTCTGTGCACGTGACAATCTGGAAGCTGGTGCCCAACTGGCCTCCGAAGAGGTGGCCCAAATTTACACCCCCAGCAGCAGAGCAGGGTACCCGGGTTGATACCTCTCCTCTGGTACACCTTCTGTCACTTTGCAGTGACCTTGTTCTCAGGAAGAGGGCATTTCCTATTCACTTCTCTATGCTAAGCTTCTAACCCAGTGCCTGGCACATTTTAGGCACATACGTGTTTGCGAAATGAATGAACGAAAGGAATTTCTAAAAAAGAATTTGAGGAAGACCGAAGGCGTCTTGAGGGCATTGAGAGAGACTCAGAGTTGGGAGGACGCCCAGGCAGCTCCTTATTCCACGAGGGGGCGCTGAAGCGCAGAGCCCGGAAGCCGCTGGGCCAAGTTCTCGCAGGTGCCCGGGCGGGCAGGCCTCAGACCCAGGTCCACGCGTCTCTCCTCCCGCCACCTCCGAGCCGGTTCTCCGTGGCCCCGCTGCAGGGGCTGCTGCGTGGGCATCGTTGCTGTCCTTGGGTCTCCCCACCCAGGAGGTAGATTTCAGCTGAAATAATGTGCAAACGAGCCAACTCAAAGCTGTGGAGCTGCCAGAATATCAACTTGTGAAAGGGGAAAGGCTGGTGACCCACCCGTTCGGAAAATTGCCTTTGTATGTACCTGGAAGGCGCACACGTGTGTGTGTGTGTGTGTGTGTGTGTGTGTGTGTAAGGATCAAGCGCCGGCCCCTCTATGGCCATATTTTTCATTTCCCTTTATTCTTTGTATTGCTTTCAAATCAAAGGGAAGCTGTGGCAGAGAACCTCTTGCCCCAAGCTGCATATATGAAAATGAACAAGGTTCTGGGAGCCGTGTGTTTTCAATAATCGATCAGCCGTGCCGCCCTTGCTCGGAAATGAAGCGAGACTGTTGCTAGGTTGGAGGTAAGAGGCAAGGGGTGGGGGTGGGAGTACTAATTCCAGCGGTTTTACCACATCTCCCCAACTATCCATTTAAGCATCACCACCTGGTAGAATAAGAATCAATTCCAAGCCCAACCTTCTCTCTATTTAAAGGATTTTTTTTTGACGTTTCCATCATCACGGCTTGATAAAGAAAAATATTCACAAAGCCGAGTCCGTTTTGAAGAGAACGTCTGTAAAATTGGGTCAGCAGACACGTTGCACGTTGGCACACAAGATGAAATATAACCCTGGTCTGCTCGGAGCTTCACAGCCACAGGGAAGAGCTTTGTTTCCACGTGGCGCGCTTGGATTTGTGCCTTTCGGCTGCGATCCTCCCACCCAGCCCGGGCCGCGGGGCCGCCGGCGCCGCTCCTCCCTGCAGCCGCCGGGGCCTGGCTCGGGCTCTGGCCGGCGGTGGAGACGGCGTGCGGTTCCTCGGGCGACCACTGGAGGCCGCTGTGGCACCAAGAACACGCGGAGGGCGCCCAGCTGGCGGAGCGGGCGTCTTCTAGAAGTAATGACTGTCACACTCGCACACCGACTGTTCTCGAATTCTAGTCCAGGATTTAAAAGACACTGTTATGAATTAACGAGAAGAAAAGACTCGGCAGATGAAGCGCGGGTCTCGGATTCCCTGGGGTTGTTTTCTAACTACTCTCTAACTCATTTTCCCCCCTCTGGGACTGGGTCTCATTTGCATGCCATGAGATGCAGGCTTTATATGTGGTGAAAACGCCCTCCAAAAATGACACAAGAGGAAGAAAAGCCGCGGCTGCAGCCTGTAGTATGTACCCCCCAATACTTTTGCAAAGCAGGATATTTTACTGTTTTCTCCCTCAACCAGTTTTGGCGGCAGGTGCCAGCCACCAAGTGGGCTGCAGGAATAGGGTTGCCTGATAAAATCCAGGACGCCTGGTTAAATACGAATTTCAGATGAACAATGAATACATTGCTTACTATCAGTACGTCCCAAATATCGCATGGGTCATACTTAACTAAACAATGATTTGTTGTTTATCGGAAATTCCAATTTAACTGGGCATCCGGGATTATGATTTGCCAATTCTGGCCACCCTCCACGGGCAGGGTGACTCGGGTGGGGTAGCAGTGAGCTGCCCTGAGGGGACTCAGAGCCTGGGAGCGGTTAGGGCTGAAGCCAGGCTCCAGGAGTTCTGGTCCAAGGTGGACGGTGATAAGTCCACGTGTTCAGGCAGAGAACAAATAGGTCCTTAGACCCGCCTAGCGGTTAGGAGTCAGTTAGAAGCAGCAACTGGAGGTAATGCTCTACTTTTCTCTTTTTGTTAACTGCCCCCGCTCTAACACCCACGCGGGCACACCAGTTTCGGGGGACTTTATTCCGAGCTCCACTGAGTTCAACCATTGGTCACCGGGTTTGGGCTCTGGGAGGCCCTGTGCACACAGGATGCACTGATACAGGCCGTGCCCCTGGCGTGGGCACCCAGACCCCACAGTGGAAGGACCAGCAGTGATTTAACTCTGGGAAGCCCAAGAAGGAGGTGAAGCCTGCCAAGGGGCATTTGCCTGGTATTATAGGTGGCAACATTGGGCATTTTGAACGGGGGGCTCCTGAAATCACTGGGGTCCCAACACATTCATGTCCACATCTCCAGACTCTTCACAAGGCTCTCCCATCTGGTTGGAGGGCTCCAGGACTCAGTGGGGATGTGCAGCCATGGAATTTCTATCTTCTGGTCTTGGCAACTAAACCAGATTTCCCAATGAGCCCCCCACCTCTGGTCCCCTTTTTCGGGTCAGCTTGGACCTTCAGGTGGCCAAGCAGAATTCCCACGAGGGTCCGGAAGAGCCCACACAGATCCAGGTTGATCCTATTCTGCTGCCTGAAGGCTGGATGACCATGTGCAAGCCACGTGCCCTCTCGGGCCTGAGAACGCGTCACGGCCGGGCAGTGTCTGGCATCTGTTCCAGAAGTATGTCCCCTCTTTTTTTCCAAGCTCCATGAGATCAGGGACCCTCTGATGAATCTGCACACTCCAAGCTGCCACTGCTGGAGTAGAAACATTAAGAGGGAAGGGGGTCTCTGGTCAGGGGATACTTCTGCTAAAAAGAAGCTACTTAATGGAATAATGACTTTGTAAGTATTAAGGTCTCTGACAGTTATTTATAACATTTCTTCATTGTTTGCCTGGAGGTTAGGGATTGTGTTCCCATCTCTGCCCTCCCAGTCCTGAGATTGAAGCCTTGACCCTGATCCTGCCCGTGACCCATGGGGTGACCTGGGACAGATCTCCTTCCTGGGCCTGGGTCTCCCCATCTGGGGCCAATCCTTCCCAGCTGTCACACTCAGGAGTCCTGCAAAAGGCCTGCTCTTCTCCGCATGGGAGCTGTGTTCACTATGAGCAGCAACATAATCTCCTGGGTTTATTTTCCTTCTTTCTTTATAAACTAGACTTGGATGAGTTTAACCTCAAACCAAACTCACACACACACATTTCCTGACTTCCTGGGGCATATCTTCCTTGTCATATCTTCTTTACCACTGCCTTCTCACACTCAGCACTCAGATCAGGGCCTCACGAGTGCTTGAAAAAGTATTTGTTGCATCACTTTTTGATCACTCTCTGAGAGCTTGTAAGAGAAACCATGGCAGGTAAGAATGGGCCCTGATTTGAGAGTGTGAATTCTGACTCCACCGCTGACTAGCTGTGTGTCCTTAGGTAAGTGCGTTAACCTCTCTGAGTCTTAGTCGCGTCATGTGTAAAATGGGATGATACACCTGCCTGTCTCACTGGGTTGTTTTCAGGATTTGCTCAGACCAGTGAACTGTACAGACTTTCCAAACACAAAGCCTCAGAGTGGTTATGCTACCGCAATATCACCCTGCATGTGGATGGCCCTTGCCCTTGGGTGTGTCACCTTGGGGGTCGGTGGTCATGCTGACACTTGGACCCTGGTCTCCTAATCTCTGATCCAGATGGCTTTTGGTTCACTATTTGTGGTCTCATCAACGTGACCTTGACAAACTATGTACCCACGTAGGAGAAAAGGTAGACTGTTTTCCCACTAGGAATCGGGAGCCTCGGCTTTGCTAGTTCCCAGCATCCTCGCTTTCGCAGCTGGCTTGTGCTGATCAAAGCAGGTCAAAGGTGGGGGTGAGGGCTCAGAGGCCAGGCCTTGTTTGCTAAAGCATTTCCTCTCGTGGAAGGTTCCTGCTGTCTTCGTCACCGTGTCCCACTCAACCTGCAGCCTAGAGCCCTTTCATTTTCTCCCTTTTGTCTTGATGCGCTGCAGCTGTGTGTGCTGCAGACCCGCAGCCTGGATGGGGGAGGGGCCCGCTGGTTCCACGCCTCCATCTTCCAGGAGCCGCCCGGACCAACATGGGCAGCTTTGTCTCCGGGGACAGTCGGAAGATTCCCAGCTGGGCCAGGGGTCCCTGCACCAGCCCCCTTTGCTGCTCTTAACCCACTAGGGTTTGCCACCTCTGCTGCGTTTATCTTGCGAATCCACTTTCCCAAATCCGTGGCCTTAGATTCCATAAGAAGAGAAGTTGCGGCACCTGCAAGCACTTTGGCAAATATGTGAATGAGCTCTAGGCTCATGTGTGAGGACTCGAGAAGAACAGGATCAGCTCTGTGACACTTTTTTGTTCTTTTCTTAGCCAGCTCGCCTTAGCCACTGGAAGGAGGGACCGCAATAATCGCCTGTGTCTAGAGGAGTTCATTCCCTCCTGAGTTGCTTTTCTCAGCCCATCAGCATAGAGTACCACCTCTTCCTGGCCAGGCCCATGCTAGCCTCAGCTCTGGCTGGGCCATCAGATCTGGGCTCTGGGAGTGACACAATTCCCAGCTCAGGGCCTGGGCGTGGGTGTTCAGGGGGAGGGGTGCTGTCAGGAAATGGAGCAGGCTTGAATGGGCATGTAAGTGTGCAGAGGGGCAGGCAGGGTGGGGTGGGTCTGCAATGCACGATTGACTCCAGCTTCAAGTTGCTGGTCGGGCGTCAGAGGTGGGGAGAACTAGTCAGATCCTGCCAGCCGCTACCAAAGTCAGAAAGTATGGCAATGTGTTTCAGAGAGGTTCTCAATGCGGTCCAGAACAGGGGTGGCGAACGGGTCTCTTCTTGTACACCAGGCCCTACTGACTGCAAAAGGCTGCCCAGAGTGAGGCTTGAGAGAGTTTCTGAGGATGCGACTGGGCCCAGAGGAAAAGATCAACTCACCATGTCTGCGTGGACATGGGAATAGGAGGGTGAAGCAAGTGTTTGCCAAATCACGTGCCAGTGAGGAGATGGGGTTTCTCGTCTGAACTCTATGTCGAAGACATTTTGTGACTTCAGTAAGTCACTTAGCTCTATCTATCTATCCAAACATATATATACATACACACGTATGTTCTACATATAATGCATATATGTATATATTTGTGTATGTATTTATGTATGCATTTCTATATGTATATTTGCGTGTATATATTTGCATAGATATAGCTATAGACTTGGGGGGCTGGCAAGCCTGAAATCTGCAGGGCAGGCCAGCAGGCTGGAGATGCAGGGAAGAATTGACGTTGCAGCTCAAGTCTGAAGGCCATCCAGAGCAGAACTGCTTCCTCTTTGGGGGAACCTCAGTCTTTTTCTTTTAGCACCTTCAACTGATTGGATGAGGCCCACCCACACAATGGAGGGCAACCTGCTTTACTCAAAGTCTACTGATTTCAGTGTTAATCACATCTAAACAATACCGCCACAGAAAATGTGGAGCGGTGTTTGACCAAACAGCTGAGCACCATGGCCTAGCCAAGTTGACATATAAAATTAACCATTAGAGAGGTGATCTCAGGAAACACCTACAGAGGAATACAGAAATGCTACAAGGCAGGAAAGCAACCACCAAAGTGTGTGTTATGAAGTCAGTTACCACTGTGGACAATGGCAGCTTAATCCCTCTGGAGATCTCTAGGTACCAAAGTAGAATACCTGCCTCCAAGTTGTCCTGCCTAAGGGATGAAGGCCTAGGTCGTTCATATACTGACTCCCACCGGTCATTGGTTCAGAGCTGCTTCCAGCACAGGGTTAATTCCTCATCCTTCAGGCCTGCCACGTGGGCAGGGGGAGCAGACACTAGTGGTCAGAGATAGCGCTCAGGCAAAGAGACACACATACTGGCAGCAGGAAGCAGGGCCGGTGTGCGTGGAAATGCTAAGGGCTGAGGGACGTGGATGGGACACAGAAAATATCTACAAAACCAGAGAGAATGATACATTCTCAATCTCCCTCATTGAGGGTTTATAACAGTAAAATGAGAAAATAGAAATGAAAGGACTGGAATTTTAGTCTTTATAAATGAGGTATAATTAATTATTTAATTAAAAAGCTAGAACTTTCAATTAACCTAAATACCATATTTCTTGAATATTCTATTTAACCAATATCCTACTGACAGGTGCCATGTCAGGGTAATTCTTATTAATCTTTCTGGTCTCAGAGAGAATGTCATATTTTCTCTGTCCCCTCTGGCTAGGTCAGGTCCCATGTTATACACTCTCAAAGCACCCTGTTCTTTTCCTTCAGAACACTTCCCAGCTCCCTGAAGGAAGGAACCATATCTTTCTTTTTTACTATTGATACCCCATCACCTAGCAGAGTACCTGAAACATAGTAGGTGCTCAATAAATATTTGACCAAAAAAATGAAGGGGTTATAGCAGAAAACCTTTCTTGGAATCCATTACATTACATTGGCAAATGCTGTAAAATAAATTCATACAATGACTCGAACCGGGATCAAAAGGTATCTTTGAGAACCTGCTTTAATGAAGAGACAATAATGGGACTTCCCTGGTGGCACAGTGGTTAAGAATCCGCCTGCTAATGCAGGGGACACGGGTTCGAGCCCTGGTCCGGGAAGATCCCACATGCCACGGAGAACCTAAGCCCGTGTGCCACAACTACTGAGCCTGTGCTCTAGAGCCCACGAGCCACAACTACTGAGGCCATGACCACAACTACTGAAGCCCGAGTGCCTAGAGCCCGTGCTCCGCAACAAGAGAAGCCACCGCAGTGAGAAGCCGGTGCTCCACAACAAAGAGTAGCCCCCACTCGCCGCAACTAGAGAAGACCCAACACAGCCAAAGATAAAGAAATAAATTTAAAAAATAAATAAATTTATAAAATAAAAAGAAGAGAGACAATAATGACTTCTTCTCAACATGGCAATTCTTGGTTAGTAAATGGGTGTTCTTAAAGTACTTGAGTGAAGTCCAAAGCTTAGAATTCTTAATTCCAAAGAATTAAAGTCCAAAATTTCTTCTCTCTGATTTCTTAGTCCACTCAGTCTCAGCCACAGGTATCCTTCGTGTCTGGGTAGAGTAGGGCTTTCTTCAGCAGCTGCCCCCTGGCTGCCTCCGCCTGGAATGGATATTGTTCCTCGGAAGTTGAACTAGCCTCTTATGTGCTCTGCTTTTAGGATTCCCGTCACTGCGGCCATGCTGGTCTTCTCAGCACACATTTAATCGGCCACACCGTGGTAAGGAGTTGGTCTTTATCCCAAGTGTGCAATGGATCCACCGAAATATTTTAAGAAGGAGGCCGTCACGATGATTGGATATGAATCTTAAATAGATTCTTTGGACTGCGGAGTGGAGTGTAATTGGAAAGGGAGTTGAGATAGGTGGAAGAAAGACCAGTTATGAGACTGGAAGAGGCCAGGCTAGAGTGCATGACAAGATGGTGGCAGCGGCGATGGAGGAAGTGGAGGAATGGCTTTAAAGATGTTGCGAAGTAAAATCAGCGGTACTGATTTGATGTGGCGGATGAGAGAAAGTTCTTTTTTTCATGCAATGACTATGTAGTGCTTTTTCTTTCTTCTTCCTTCCTTCCTCCCTCCTTCCCTCCCTCCCCACCTCCCTCCCTTCCTCCCTTCCTCGCTTCCATTCTTCCTTCTTTCCTTCCCTCCTTCTTTCCTTCCCTCCTTCCTCCCTTCCTCCCTTCCTTCTTTCCTTCCTCCCTCCTTCCCTCCCTCCCTCCCTTCCTCCCTTCCTTCCTCCCTTCCTCCCTTCCATTCTTCCTTCTTTCCTTCCCTCCTTCCTCCCTTCCTCCCTTCCTTCCTCCCTTCCTCCCTTCCATTCTTCCTTCTTTCCTTCCCTCCTTCCTCCCTTCCTTCCTTCCTTCCTCCCTCCCTCCCTTCCTTCCTTCCTTCCTTTCTTCCTTCCGTTCAGTCATTGAAAAACACTTACTGAATGCTGCCTACATTGACTCTATCTTTCGGGAACTGTGCTCTGTACAGCAGGGAGATAACAAGAGGCATCTGCTCTCAAGGAACTCAGTCCAGTTGGAGAAGCTGGGAACAGTTTCAAACAACTATGTGATCATAACAATTTCTTCCATGTGCTGACTCCTCTATGCTGTGCCAGGCACTTGACAAATTGAGGAGTCCTTTGACCTTTGGGTGTGTATTTATTTTATGTGGTTTCAGTGATTGTTTCAGAACATGTAGCCATTTGTAACTCTGATGGAGGCACTGGGAGGTTGGTACACAGGAAGGAGTCTAGCCCAGCATCTAGCATCTGCAGATTCACATGGTTTTGCCCTTCTCTACCCATTCCTGCCCACAGAAAAGCTCTATTAAGGATTCGAAGGTGCCCATTAAATTTCCCAGTGATACCTCTTTTTTGTGGGCGCCCTATGTATTACAGTCTTCTTTGAACCCCAATTCTATAATGGCAAGTATTCTGGGAATCATAGGCATCCATCATCACCTCTGACTTTCTACTCATCCCGAGTGGGGGACCAGGATCCTGAAAAAACTCTTGAGCAGAGCGTGACTGTGATTCACTAGGCAGGAGGAGAGGACCTGTTCCCCTTCTTTATCCCAAGAACATCCTGCAGATATTTCAACAGTGGGAAAAAAGAATAAGGAGAGTTCATTCCCGCAAGCTCCTCATGGACTTGAGACCACTCTTCTGGGCCCCCTCGCCATAATGCACTCCTTCTTTGGGGTCTGGACCCCTGTTGGCCCAGCCGCTGAGAGTTCTGGTGCCCCCATCTTTCCCCCAGCTTCCTCTCAGCCCCCCTTTCTCCCCTCATCTCTCAATGCCCCGAAACCTTGATATTTAGAACTTAAAGTCTGAGTAATGACTTTGGTAACAACCAGTCGAGGGTGGAATCAACCCAGTGACCTCAAGGGGAAAGAAGTTTTTCTAAGTGACTTTTTTCTTTTAGGTTTTCAAAGGAACGGGTACTGGACTTTTCATTTCACACGTCACAAATTTGCATCTTCAAAAGCTGGGAAACGTCAACACCTTGGGAAAGTAGAGTGGAAAATCTGGGGACATCTGCTCTCATGAATTGTAATCTCCTGGACCAGGCCGTCACTAGGCTTTAGGGCCCACGACCCGACTTAGGGCCGCCTTCAACCCTCTTAGCTTCGCATAACACACAAGGCCAGGCAGCATGTTCCCTGAATTAGGCTGCTTGCAAAACCAGAACCTTGTTTCCACAGAAAGTCAACAATGAAGCCGTTGTGTTTTACTGGAGCGAGACAGGCTCAGAGGAGCTCGGCTTCCCACGGTGGGCTAACACCTTCGCTGGGGCCTTCGTCTCCAGCCCAGGCCCACAGAGATGGGCGTCAGCATTCCTCAGGTATTTCCTGAGGGCCCCTCTCACAGTTCCCTCTCAACGTGTGCATTCATGGCCAGGTCATTTATCCTGCCTGCCACCTTGGGCTGATGAAAATGTTGCTTTGACTTATGGCTTGAGCACTTCCTCAGAAAGTTGGGGACCCCAAGCGAGTTCCACTCCTAACTTTCTTCATGGAAAGGTTTTCATTGTTTACAGTCTGTGAATTTTGGCTGGCAGCCAATGCCGAAGCCAAGAGGAAGGCTTACTCTGTGGGATTCTGCCTGCGTCCACCATCATGATAAATATGTGATGTTATTATCAGTATATTTGACTTTCTATAAATCCTTTCTTTGTCTGAAAGGACATCTGTGTGGTTTGCAAGTTCATACATTGTCCTCTGCTGTTCATTGGCAATCATGGATTCATTTAATTATTAGGAGATTAATGCCACCTGTTTTTGAGCTCTAATACATCACGTGGTAAAGAAAGCCCAGGCACTTTTGGATTAAGAAGAACTACCCTTCCACCAGACCGCCCTTATAATTCCTGGAGAAGATGAGTCAATTATACTAAGACTTAGAAGTACAGAAAAGACAAACTTTCTGTGGGGTGAGGCTTGGTAGCAAATAATAGAATTATTATTTTACTTTGAGGACAGTTGTCTTTTGGATTATAACTGAGAGGCGTTGTAAAATCTTTTCTGACAGTCTTTAGAAATAATAGAAATGGTCATGCCTGGTATGGTTTAGGCATTGCACTGTTGCAATTTAAGGGGATGCAGGGATGCTGTCTAGATACCTAGGTGCCATCTAAGGGTGATGGTTAGTGGTGGGCAGGGTTTCCCAAGAGCAGCTTCTTGGTTGGGTCACCACATTCTAGAGAAGTGATTAAAAACAGAAACTTACTATTACTGGTTTATTATAAAGGGCACAACTCAGGAACAGCCAAATGAAAGAGATGCACAGGGCAGGGTATTGTGGGTGGATAGGGGGTGGCACGGAGCTTCTGTGACTTCTCCGGGCATGCCACCCTCCCAGCACCTATGTGTGTTCACCAACCAGGAAGCTAGAGAAGTGGTTTTTAACCTTTTTTGAGTCATGGGCCACTTGGGGAATCTGAATTTTTGTTTTACTTCATATCCCCTCATGGTCATACGCACCTGTGCACACATTTGTACATATAAGTTCGTGGAATTCCTTGAACTCCTAAAGACCTATCCTAAAAGGCCATGAACCCCAGGTGAAGAACTCCACTTCTGCAGGCTGGTTCTCAGTCTTAAGCTGTGTCATGTCAGGGTGCCAGAAGTGAGGACAGACTCATGCCAACTGAAATACTAGGCAGTGACATAGAAAGCAAGAAGTCAAAGAATCTATAACAGTACTTCCCTCTTTCCAGTAGCCAGAATGTTTTTGCGTCTCCTTCTTGGTATCCAGAGACCTGGGAAGCAGAGTCATTAAGCCAAATATTGCTTGGAGAGGTGGGTGGCCTGGGGGTGGGCATTTTTTACTCCAGCACTGAGGGAGCTCGGTGCTCTGTTCCTGTCTTGAGCAAGGATCATCTCCTTAGCAACCCCAGATCCAGGATTTCTCTCCTTCAGATGGTGCTGGATATGCATGACGACTTGCACTTCTTTGAACTTGGTTTTCCAGGCTGGTCAGCCCCCTTGATGGACTCACTCTTTCTTTAGACAGCACCTGTGCTCTGGAACCCTGGAGCCATGTGTGACTGTGCAAGGGTGCTCACAGTCTTAGCTTAAAACTCACAGGCATGGAGGGTTCGTGAGAGCAGCGGATGGAGCCCAATCCCTGGTGTTCACAGCGTCTAGCTGTCCTCGGAGCTTGCAAGAAAACTGGAAGGAACTCCTGACAGTTTGATGTGGTTTGTGGCCTTCATGTTTCCTTTGTGTCTATCTCAGCCCTGCAATAGAGTTGCACTTGAGGCAGGAGAGGACGGCAGCCTTGTGCAGTCAGGGAGGCTGTGATCCACCATGTCCCTCAAATGACTGATTCAGAGCATATATATGCATATTCTAATGCGGTGTGTTTGTACTGCAGACCATAGTTCCAGCCACTTTGCCAAAAATCCATCTGTACAGTGTGCCCCATTGGCTTCCATATTTGAAGATCCAAGGTAGCCTGCAGAATGAAATGGTTGAGTGCCAACTTGGGGGGGGTGGTTTCCATGGTGTCTTGAAACATTGATATTTGGGTATTCTCTGATATCCAGAAACATCTTCATTGACAAATGTAACCTAAGATCGTAGAAGGATACCTTCCTAAGCCAACATGAAGACTCTGTTGGCCTTTTCTGAACCCTAATGAGGCAATGTTATTTTGGCACGCAGGGAAACCTGAGAGAATTGGTATAGTAGCGATGCCTGAGAAGGGAACCTGCAGCCCAGGCTTTTATTCACCAGTAGGTGCACTGGACATCTGGAAAGATGAGTATCTCAGAACAGTTATTACCTCCCTGTCCAAAGTTTGATAGTTGAGCTGAGGCCTAGTATTTCTAACAATAAGAGCAAAATGTTGCAAACTAATGACTGACTGGTCCTGGAGAAAAAGGAGTGTCTGTGCCACAGATCACTCGTCCCTGGGGCACTGCTTTGTATTTTCATTCTTTAGACTAGCCTTACACCTCATAAATCTGTCAGTCATTTCAAATAAAATTTCTGTTTGTGTGGGGCAAACCATTTCCAGCATTTTATCAGAACGATCTGGCAAACTGGTAAGGCAATGAAGACTGTATTCCACATTGAAATAAGGAGAGAAAGTGAGTTTTTATCTTAACTGATCATTTCTTTGCTACCTCTAATGCTGCACACCTATTAAAAAGCTAGTGTCACAGTTCCTTCAGTTTGGAGAATTTAAGTTGAATCTTCTCATTTGAGTTGCCATCTGGTGTGCTACTAACAGAGGCCATCTGTTAATACTTTTCCAGGAAGCTTTTTATAGAGCAGTGAAGTGGCAACTCTCAAAAACACATTGTAATGACTTACAAGATCTTGGGTATCCGTACAAGTTGAGGCTGATATTTTATTTCTACCAACAGTATTTTCTTCCATGGAGGAGAGACAGAAGAATCAATAAATATGGTGTATTTGCATGCAAAAAAATGCTTATCCCTAATATGTGGAGAGCCATGAGGCTACCAAGTTATTGGTCTTACGGTATTTCAAAAGGAGGATTGTAAATATATACTGAGAAGTAATACCAATGATGATGGTGTTGGTCGTCATTGACTGAACAGTCACCGTCTTCCGCCCACTGGGCCAAGTGCTTTATATTCATTATCTTATTTTCTCAACTATGTTTAAAATTTTTGCTCTTAGAAGATTCCCGGTATATCCAAAATAGACTTTCTTTTTTGCATTTGAGGTAAGCCAGTGGTGGAGATGTCAACGTCGTGACAAAGTTTAAAAAATGACTTGAAGAGCAGTTGGGACAAGGCTCAGGTGTCCCTTTGTGTTCATCAGGCCACGGGGGGAGATGTACACAGGGACACATTTTAGGCAAGTCAGCTTGTCCTCGTTAGACAGTATGATTTTTGGAGGATTGGCTAAAGTAAGCAGTAATATTTAAAATATCTGTTTTATTTTTGTTATGTTTTCTTTTACATTTACTGTTTATGTCTTTTTTAAAAAAACACTTCATTGGGGTCTGATTGACATACAAAAAGCTGTACATATTTAATATAAACAACTTGATGAGTTTGGAGACAAGTATACACCCATGAAACCATCACCACAATCTATGTCATAAACATACCCATTATCTCCAAAAATTTTTTACCACCATCTTTATTTACTATTATTTTTTATGATAGAACACTTAACAAAAGATCTATCTTCTTAGCAGATTTTTAAGTATACAATACAGTACCGTTAGCCTCTGGAACTGGAGAAATCAATGTTTGTTGTTTAAGCCATCCAGTTTATGGTACTTTGTCATAGCATCCCAAACTAAGACAACCACCTTTTCTTTATCCATTCATCCGATAATGAACATTTAGGTTGCTTCCATGTCCTGGCTATTGTAAATAATGTTGCAATGAACATGGGATTACAGATATCTCTTTGAGATCCTGATTTCAATTCCTTTGGATATATACCTAGCAGTAGGATAGCTGAATCATATGGTAGCTCTATTTAATTTATTGAGTCACCTTGGGACTTCCCTGGTGGTGCAGTGGTTAAGAATCCGCCTGCCAATCCAGGGGACACAAGTTCAAGCCCTGGTCTGGGAAGATCCCACATGCCGTGGACCAACTAAGCCCATGCGCCACAACTACCGAGCCTGCGCTCTAGAGCCCACGAGCCACAACTACTGAGCCCGCGTGCCACAACTACTGAAACCCGTGTGCCTAGAGCCTGTGCTCTGCAACAAGAGAAGCCACTGCAATGAGAAGCCCGCACACCGCAATGAAGAGTAGCCCCCGCTTGCCGCAACTAGAGAAAGCCCGCATGCAGCAATGAAGACCCAACGCAGCCAAAAAATAAAATAAGTAAATAAGTTTATTAAAAAAGTAATTTACTGAGGAACCTCAAAACTGTTTTCTATAGTGGCTGCACCAAATTAGACTCCCTCTGACAGTATGCAAGGGTTCCCTTTTTGCCACATCCTTGAAAACACTTGCTATCTTTTTTTTTTTTTAATAATAGCCATCCTAACAGGTGTGAAGTGATATATCATTGTGGTTTTGATTTGCTTTTCCCTGGTGATTAGTGATGTTGAGCACCTTTTCATGTCCCTGTTGACCTATTTGTATGTCTTCTTTGGAGAAATGTCTATTTAAGTCCTTTGCCCAGTTTTTAATTGAATTATTTCTGGGTTTTTTGCTGTTGAGTTTTAAGAGGTCCTTATATATTTTGGATATTAACTCTTCATCAGATACATGGTTTGCAGACATTTTCTCCCATTCTGTAGGTTGTCTTTTCATTTTATTGATTGTTTCCTTTGCTGTGCAAAGGCTTTCTAGTTTGATGTAATCCTCCTTGTTTATTTTTGCTTTTGTTGCATGTGCTTTTGATGTCATATCCAAGAAATCATTGCTGAAACCAATGTCAAGAAGCTCTTTTAGGAGTTTTACAGTCTTAGGTCTTACATTTAAGTTTTTAATCCATTTTGACTTTACTTCTGTGTATGGTGCAAGATAAGGGTCTAATTTCATTCTTTTGCATGCAGATATCCAGTTTCCCCAACATTATTTATTAAAGACACTATCCTTTCTCCATTGTGTATTCTTGGCACCCTTTGGAAGATCAGTTGACTGTATATGTGTGGGTTTATTTCTGGGCTCTTTATTCTGTTCCATTGGTTTATATATCTGTTTTTATGCCAGTATCATACTGTTTTGATTACTGTAGCTTGTAATATATTATGAAATCAGGAAGTGTGATGCCTCTGGCTTTGTTCTTGCTCAAAATTGTTTTGGCTATGTGGAGTCTTTTGTGGTTCCATATGAATTTTAGGGTTGATTTTTCTATCTCTGTAAAAAATGCCACTGGGATTTTGATAGGGATTGCATTGAATCTGTATATTGCTTTGGGTAGTATGGACATTTTAACAATATTGATTCTCCTAATCCATGAACACGAGGTATCTTTCCATTTACTTGTGTCTGCTTTAATTTCCATCGTTAGTATTTTATAGTTTTCAGTGTACAAGGCTTTCACCTCCTTGGTTAAGTGTACTCCTAAGTATTTTCTTCACTTTTGATTATAAAAGTAATACAGGTTCATTGCTGAAATTTAAGGAAATATAGCAAAAGTTATAAAAAGGAAAAATCACTAATGATTACTAATGATCATATTAAAATCATCATCACTTTTTAAAAAAAATAAATTTATTTATTTATTTTTGGCTGTGTTGGGTCTTCGTTTCTGTGCGAGGGCTTTCTCTAGTTGCGGCAAGCGGGGGCCACTCTTCATCGCGGTGCGCGGGTCTCTCACTCTCACGGCCTCTCTTGTTGTGGAGCACAGGCTCCAGACGCGCAGGCTCAGTAGTTGTGGCTCACGGGCCCAGTTGCTCCGCGGCATGTGGGATCTTCCCAGATCAGGGCTCGAACCCGTGTCCCCTGCATTGGCAGGCAGACTCTCAACCACTGCGCCACCAGGGAAGGCCCATCATCACTTTTAACATTTGAAAAACAACTTTTAGTTCTTTTTCTATGCTCTTCACACCACGCCCACCCTCCTAACAAATGAGTCCCCCTTTATGTGCCATAGTAGTAACCTGTAATATTTCTTCAAGACACTTATTGAAATCTGTAGTAATATATTTATTTGTGTATTTGTATGCTGAATACATGTGCTGTACCGGAGTGTAAATGCCACAGGTCAAGTTTGGGTTCTTGTTCATGATTGTATCCCTAGAACCTACTAGAGTGCTTGCTACATAATCAGTGCCTGATAAATATTTACTGAATAAATGAACTTATATATATGTGATTTAAAATCATATAATTAGATTTTCTTTTATTAAAATATCACACTGTTTCAATTTCAATTATGTTTTAAATTTTTGTACTCTTAGTGGCTTCCCAATACATTCAAAACAGACTTTCTTGTTATATTTGAAGTAAGCCAAATGGTGGAGGTACTTATATATTTAAAATATATAATATAAATATATATATATTTAAATTGAGATTATACTTTAATACTATTTTATAACATGTTTTTATTACTTTACCCTGTATTGTATTTTACTTGGCAATATATTGTATTTTGTAACTATTTTTATAATTCCGATATTTTTGTCAGATAATTTTTGATGTGTGGTATTTTATCTTATAAGATAAACGGACCAGGATTTTTTATACCGTTTTTGATATTTTGTTCCTGTAAGTACTGTTGTATGTTTTTTTCACTTTTTGAAAATTGAAGTATAGTTGGCTTACAGTATTGTGTTAGTTTCAAGTGTACAGCATAATGATTCAGTATTTTTGCATATTATATTCCATTATAGGTTATTACAAGATAATGGGTATAATTCCCTGTGCTATACAGTATATCCTTGTTGCTTATCTGTTTTATATATGGTAGCTTGTATCTGTTAATCTCATACCCCTAATCTGTCCCTCCCCTTTTCCCTCTCCCATTTGGTAACAACAAGTTTTTTTTTTTCTATGTCTGTGAGTCTGTTTCTGTTTTGTATATACCTTTGCTTGTTTTATTTTTTAGATTCCACACATAAGTGATACCATATAATATTTGTCTTTGTCTGACTTTTTTCACTAAGCATAATACTCTCTAGGTTCATCCATGTTGCTGCAAATTGCAGTATTTCATTCTTTTTTGTGTCTGAGTAATGTTCCATTGTGTTCCATATATATACCATATCTTCTTAATCCAACTGTCTCGTTTTTGGTTTCATTTTTTAGTATATTTTTTATTGAAGTATAGTTGATTTACAATGTTTCAGGTGTACAGCAAAGTGATTCAGTTATACATACATATATATATTATTTTTCAGATTCTTTTCCATTATAGGTTATTACAAGATATTGAATATGGTTCCCTGTGTTATACAGTAGGTCCTTGTTGTTTACCTATTTTGTATATAATAGTGTGTATCTGTTAATCCCCAATTTCCAATTTATCCCTCTCCCCCTTCCCCTTTGGTAACCGTAAGTTTGTTTTCTATGTCTGTGAGTCTGTTTTTGTTTTGTAAATAAGTTCATTTGTATCATATTTTTAGGTTCCACATATAGGTGATATCATATGATAGTTGTCTTTCTCTGTCTGATTTACTTCACTTAGTATGATAATCTCTAGTTTCATCCATATTGCTGCAAATGGCAATATTTCATTCTTCTTTATGGCTGTGTAGTATTCCATTGTGTGTGTGTGTGTGTGTGTGTGTGTGTGTGTGTGTGTGTGTGTATATATATATATATATATATATATATATATATATATATATATACCACATCTTCTTTATCCATTCATCTTTCAATGGACAGTTAGGTGGCTTCCATGTCTTAGCTATTGTAAATAGTGCTGCTATGAACATTGCAGTGATGTATATTTTCAAATTAGAGTTTTTTTCTTTTCTGGATATATGCCCAGAAGTGGGATTGCTGGATCATATGGTAGCTCTGTTTTTAGTTTTTTAAGGAACCTCCATACTGTTTTCCATAGTGGCTGAACCAATTTACATTCCCACCATCAGTGTAAGAGGGTTCCCTTTTCTCCACACCCTCTCCAGCATTTATTCTTTGTAGACTTTTTTTTTAAATTAATAGCTACTTTATTTATTTATTTATTTATTTATTTATTTATTTATTTATTTATGGCTGTGTTGGGTCATCGTTTCGTGCGAGGGCTTTCTCTAGTTGCGCAAGTGGGGGCCACTCTTCATCGTGGTGCGGGGGCCACTCTTCATCGCGGTGCGCAGGTCTTTCACTATCGCGGCCCCTCCCGTTGCGAGGCACAGGCTCCAGACACGCAGGCTCAGTAGTTGTGGCTCACGGGCCCAGTTGCTCCGCGGCATGTGGGATCTTCCCAGACCAGGGCTCAAAACCGTGTCCCCTGCATTAGCAGGCAGATCCCCAACCACTGCGCCACCAGGGAAGCCCTGTAGACTTTTTGATAATGGCCATTCTGACCAGTGTGAGGTGGTATCTCATTGTAATTTGGATTTGCATTTCTGTAATAATGAGTGACATTGAGCATCTTGTCATGTGCCTGTTGGCCATCTGTATGTCTTCTTTGGAGAAGTGCCTATTTAGGTCTTCTGCCCATTTTTTGATTGGGTTTTTTGCTTTTTTGATATTGAGCTGTGTAAGCTGTTTGTATATTTTGGAAATCCCTTGTTGGTTGCATAGTTTGCAAATATTTTCTCCCATTCCTCAGGTTGTCTTTTCATTTTGTTTATGGTTTTCTTTGCTGTACAAAAGCTTTTAAGTTTAATTAGGTTCCATTTGTTTATTTTTGCTTTTGTTTCCATTACTGTAGGAGAAGGATCCAAAACGATACTGCTGTGATTTATGTCAAAGAATGTTCTGCCAATGTGTTCCTCTAGGAGTTTTATTGTATCTGGTCTAACATTTAGGTCTTTAATCCATTTTGAATTTATTTTTGTATATGGTGTGAAGAACTGTTCTAATTTTGCTCTTTTACATGTAGCTGTCCAGTTTTCCTGGCACCACTTATTGAAGGACTGTCTTTTCTCAATTGCATATTCTTACCTTGTTTGTTAATTGACCGTAGATGTGTGGGTTTATTTCCGGGCTCTCTATTCTGTTCCATTGATCTATGTGTCTATTTTTGTGCCAATACCATGCTGTTTTGATTACTGTAGCTTTGTAGTATAATCTGAAGTCTGGGAGGGTTAAACTTCCAACTTTGTTCTTTTTTCTCACGATTGCTTTGGCAAGTTGGGGTCTTTTCTGGGTCCATATACATTTTAGGATTATTTGTTCTAGTTCTGTGAAAAATGTCATGGATATTCTGATAGAGATTGTATCAAATCTGTGGATTTCTTTGGGTAGTATGGCCATTTTAAGAATACTGATTCTTCCAATCCAAGAACACGAGCTATCTTTCCATTTCTTTGAATTATCTTCAATTTCCTTCATCAATGCTTTATAGTTTTAAGTGTATAATTCTTTCACCTCCTCAGTTAGGTTTATTACTAGGTATTTTACTTTGTTTTTTGATGTGATTTTAAATGGGATTTTTTTAAAATTTCTCTTTCTGATATTTCATTATAAATGTATAAAAAATGCAACAAATTTCTGTATATTACTCTTGTATCCTGCAATCTTTGCTGAATTTATTTATTAGTTCCAATAGTTTTGGGGTGGAGACTCTAGGATTCTCTTCTTTTCTGTTTGAGTTTTTTTTCTTGCTTATTTGTAAGCACTCTTTGCATATTAAGGTTACTGACCCTTGTCTGTCAAATATATTACAATTTTTTCCCAAATTTGTTATTTCTCTTATTCTTATTTATGGTCTTGTTGAAGTAAATAAATTTAAAACTTTATGTAGTCAAAACTAGCAGTCTTTTCCTTTATATCTTCTACCTACTTATGCTTAAATAATTATTCCTTCCCCTGGGATTAAATATTCACCTCAATGATGTCTAGTTATTTCTCCCCAATGGTTAAACATTTCACATTTAACTATTTATTTCATAGGATATTTATAATGGTGTAGCGCAGGGAAAATAATTTTCCCTCTACGCTTCTAGATTCTTGGATGAGACCCTCCTGTAATAAGAAATAGATTAAAAGGAGAAAAATGATTTTAATTATGTATGCACATATGTATGTACAGGAGCCCCACAAAGATATGAGTCTCAAAAAGGCAGCCAGGCAATTCAGGCTTATATACCATCCTGGGCTAAGGAAAGGGACAGGGCTCTGGGGTTTCAAAGGGGAAGAAGGCCACTCACAGGAAGGTGAGAAGAGGAAATATATGGTAAATAGAATCTTCCCTGCCATGTAGGTAAGTGTCTCAGATGAAAAAAATGATCTCTAGTAATAGCTCTCTTCCTGGTACAGACCACTTTCTAATGTAAATGTCTCTTACAAAAGGGTAGCTTCTACTCTGTTTTTAGAGCTTCTCCTGTGTCTGCAGTTTCTCAAAATAATCAGCTCAAAATAATCCTTAACAAAGAGTCATATTTTGGGGTGGCATATTCTGCTACTCTTCAATGGCATATAGTGCAAGAATACTGATTCACTTTATTTTTCCCCATATTTAACCAATTCTACCAGCTCTATCCAAACTCTTTACTAGCTTAGATTTCAAATCCCTCTTGCTAAAATCTTAGTTTACCCTTAATATTCTAAAGGTTTTATTTGTGAATGGGATTTTCTTTTAAAATTGTATTTTCCAACTTGTTATTGCTGGCATACAGAATGCTCTAAATCCTGTACATTTATTTTATAACCACCTAATTGAATTCTCTTAAGAATTCTTATAGTTGATTCTCTTGCATTTCTAAGTAGAAGTGGAGTGTGATAACATCTGCAGATATGATCATTTTGTCCTCTCCTTTGCAGTATTACCTTCATTTTTCTTGCTTTGCTATGTGTATATCTATGAATAATTATACAGAATCGGGATCATATAGAACATAAAATTTACATACATAGTATATCTTCAATTAATAT
Organism: Balaenoptera borealis; assembly: GCF_965194805.1. Classification (NCBI taxonomy): domain Eukaryota; kingdom Metazoa; phylum Chordata; class Mammalia; order Artiodactyla; family Balaenopteridae; genus Balaenoptera; species Balaenoptera borealis. Next base: position 124,417,265 of record NC_138881.1, on the reverse strand, counting down.
AGTGTGAGCATTTCCTCATTGGTACCTTATTACTTTAAGAAAAGCCTAAATTTAATATCTGCATAAAATTCCATTGTATGATATACACTATAATTTTAAAACTTTGAGAGGCGCTTCTTGAAATTTGACTTTTGATTTTGAAATAATTTCAGATTGGCAAAAATATGCAAAATAGTACAAAGGAGTCTCATATTCCCTTCATCCAGTTTCCTCAAAAGTTAACACCTTACATAACCATAGTACAAGTATCAAAACCAGAAAATTAACATTGATACAATATTATTAACCAATCTACAGATGTTACACAGATTTTAACAATTGTTCCACTGATATCTGTTCTTTTTTGGTCCAGGATCCAATCCAGGATCACGCATGGCATGTAGTTGTCATGTCCCCCGCATCTTTTATGATCTGGGATGGTCCTTTAGTCTTTATTTTTACCGATTCTGAAATTTTGAAGAGAACTGGCCACTTATTTTGTAGAATGTCATTTAAGCTGGGTTTGTCTGACATTTCCTTGATTAAATTCATATTTTGCATTTGGAGCAAGAATGCCTCAGAAGTGATTCTGTGTGCTTCTTAGGGCATCATATCAGGAGGTGCGTGACGGTGATATGTCCCATGCTGATCATGTTAACTTTGATCATTGTTTGCCGGCTTTCTTCACTGTAAAGTTAGTATGCTTCCCTTAGTAATAATAAATATCTTGTGGTAAAATATTTTGAGACTATGTAAATATCCTGTTGCTCATCATACTTTCATGCACCGATTTTAGCATCTGCTATTGATTCTTCTTAAAAACGGTGGCGTTTGCCAAATGGTGATTTTCTATGTCCATTATTCTGCCTATATTTATGAATTGAAAGAGCTTTTCTTTCTACCTCATTTATTTATTCAATCAAGTATGTCAGTATGAACTCATGTATATTTATTTTGTACTTTGGGTTATACTCCAATACTACTTTATTTTGTTGCTCGAATTGTTCCAACTTTAACCATTGACTGCTCTTTCAGGTTGGCTCCTAAATTCCTTTGGCATATCCTCATCCTTTTATTCTTTGAGCATTTCCTACTTTCTGGTATACAAGATGCTTCAGGCGCATCTTGTACATTTACTGCCCCAGTCCATTTCTCCAAGGAGAATGGTATTCAGAAATCAAGATCTGGGCACTAGGTGTGGTCATTGCCACTGGGGTCATTGCTTCTAGGTCCTCTCCGTAGATAGAGCTAGGAAGAACATGTGTGTATACATAGACACACAACATACACACATTCAGATGCATATTGTATGTCCTGCTAAGGAAATATGTTCATGATCACATGTTATTAAGAATGATTATTAGGAACTCATGTGGATTTTAACAAATGCCCTCTTAACACCTATTAAGATGGTCATATGGCTTTGATTCTGATGTGATGAATACTAATCATAGATTTTTCGAATAAACATCTAAAATAAAACCTGCCTGGTCCTAGTAAACAAGTCTCAAAAAAATTTATTATTTTTCAGGAATTGCTTTGCTGATATTTTATTTAGAATTTATGCTTCTATATTCACAAATTAGATAGCTTATTAGTTCTCATTTTTGATGCTTTGTCAGGTTTGGATATAAAAGTTAAGGTGGTTGGTTGTATTTGTTTCCGATGGCTGCTGTAACAAGTTATCACAAACTGGTGGCTTAAAACAACAGAAATTTGTTGTCTTACAGTTCAGAAGGCCAGAAGTCTGAAATAAAGGTGTAGAGATGGTTGATTCCTTCTAGAGGCTCTGAGGGGAAATCAGTTCCGTGCCTCTCTCTCCTAGCTTCTGGTGGTTGTTGGCAATTCTTGGCATTTCTTGACTTGCAGATGCATCACTCTAATTTCTGCCTTCGTCTTCACATGGCTTTCCCCTGTTTGTCTCTCTGTGTCCTCTTGTCTTCTCATAAGGACACCAGCCATTGGATTTAAGACTCACCCAAAATCCAGAATGATTTCATCTTGAGATTCTTAACTAATTATAACTGCAAAAACTCTATTTCCAAAGAAAATCACAGTCTGAGGTTCCAGGTGGACATGAATTGGGGGGTGGAGGGTGGTGCTCTTCAACCTGCTACAGTGGCTCAGTAAAATTAAGCGGATAAAATTTTTATTTTATTTTTTTGCATTTTGGAACCAGTAGCCCGAAAGCTAAGTGTGAGGTCTTTATACACAACATTTCTCACTTTAAATCACTGATGCTTGAATGTACCATAGTCTAATCTTTGGCATTCCTTTGTTGTTTAGGCTGTTTAGTGCCTCAACCATCTTTATAGTTTTTTTCCTTGGTTAATTGTGTTTTCTCATATATAAATCTATAAATCACATGTAATCATGTAATTCAAAAGTGTTTATATGTTAATCAATGCAGCAGGGTATGTGTATGATATAGATAGATAAGGTTATAAATATTGGCATCTGGCAATAAGCTGACATCTGGTGTGTCGTACCACCAGATACTTTTTATTTATTGATTTATGTTCATAGTTGGTTTATGCATACTACATAAATATCACTCTTATTTTTATTAAAAAAATAACCATACATTTGTGATGGCTTTAATAGGGATTAAACTTCTCTCATCAGCTCATATCATATTAAAGAGCTGCCATTCTCACCATATGCCATAGAAAGGTGGCCTCAAATGTCAGTCCTTATAGTGTCCCCAGAGGGGCCATTCAAACTCGTAAGATGAGTTGAATTTCAATGGGCATATAAGTCTCCTGCCAGACCTAGGGAATAACCTGAAGATGCCAAAAAGATCAAAGAGTGGGAGTCTGGCAAGGTCTGCAAGGAGCATGTGCAACAGATGGGGGGATGTGGGAGGGAGAGTCAGTGGACCGGAGCCAAGTTGGGGGAAGGCCATTCTGTGCAGGAGGGAGTGCAAGCCCCTGCCTTCTCTTGCAGAGACCACTTGAATGGCCCAAATCTTTTCTGCCTTTGCTTTGGTTTCTATCCAGCCTCATCAGCAATGCCAGTGATGCTTCCTCCACAACCCCACCCCACCAGAGGATCAAGTCCCAGTTTGTGGCCCTGAGCTCTGAACTAGGAAATACAGGAGAGAAACCTATGACACTTGGAGGCTATCTGGCCAGTAGGGGTATTTAATCCAACCTCATCCAAACCCTTCCCAACGGAAGAGAACCAGTCAAGATTGAGAAGCTGAGTTGTGTACTTTCTCTGAACATTCCCTCTCTACTTTTAAAATGAATACATGGTAGGTGCTCAATTCATGTTTAGTGAGTAAATACTTCTTGACTTCCTCTATAGTACCTGCCACAAAGCTGAGCACACAGAGGTAACTGGTCACCATTTTGTTGAGCATCCTACTACATACTGGTTGCCTACCTGAGTTATCTCACTTAATCCTCACAATAAAGGCGGATGACACCAACCTCAGGAGCTACTGTGAGCATTAAGGGATAGAATCCGTGTGAACCACTTACCATAGGGTGTAGCTATTATGAGCCTGATTTTATAGATGAGGAAATGGAGGACCAGAAAAGTTAACAACTTGCCCAAAGTCACACAGGAAATAAGAGACTTGGGATTACAGCCTGACTTTATCAGGCTCAAAGCCCATGTCCCAACTGTTTTATCCTAGAGGGAAATGGGTTAGCTGCTATGGAATAAAGAGCCTCTTTAAAGGCTGTCTACCCCAGGAGTACATTAAGCTGGTTATCTGGCTGTACTATTTTGCTGATTAATTTAGTAATTGCTTAAAACCAATAAAAATGATTATGGTAAAGTTTTAAAGTTTCCAGAGAAAAGACGGTTTAATTTTGGCACAGTGGAACAAGTAGGGGAGAGGCAAAGAGATGGAGAAAAAGGGAAGCAGAAGCCTTCATTGGCTTGCCACGTGCCTGTTTTTCAAATTAGACATTCCAAAGTCTCCCATCAGGGTGGTTTGGTGTGTCCATCTAGGCAGTTTTCCACTGCTTGGAGGAGACACAAAAGCTTTTGTTCATCATGAAAGAATTTTCTCCTTCCCACCTACAGTAATTGCCAAGAATGAGCTCTGTTACAGTCATTGCAAAGAAGAATGATGACCTTTCTTTGCCCAATGCCACGTCTTAGAATTCAGGACCAACTTGAGACACTGCAAAGGCAGCAGCCTCCTGTGTGGGTCAGCGGTGCTGTGGTTTGAGTTGCCTTTTAGATCATTTCTCTCCAGGGAAGGTCCAAGATGCTTCAGCCACTATAAAGAATTGTGTGCTTTTGAAAAGGGCCGTACACCTCCCTTCTTTTTCAGATGCAAAATCTGAAACCCAGAGAGGAGGAGGGATTTGGTCCATGTCGCTCAGCAAGAGTGGCAGAACCAGGACTTGAAACCGGATCTTCTAACTTCTGTGGGGAAACTGAACTTAATCCAACTTCACTGAGGAATGTCAAAGGGTGCAACTAACCATACGTGCAGGATAAACTGTCAGGGGAAACTGGTAAGGAACTGTGAAGAGCAAATGTCAAAGTCAGCCTGATAATTATGAAAAACTACATCAGAGTAACTACTGTCACGGTAACTACTGATGTGAATTGAGTATGTGCTGCTCACTAAAAGTAGGGTGATGGATAACAACTATAGCTTTAATTCCATGTAAACAGATCTGAACCGCCACTGTAGCTTTGGAGCTGCTTGCTAGCTCCCTGCAGGCGTTCAAGGTATTCGCTCTGCTCAGAGGTTACGGTTACAATCAGCTCATTCTATACTGAGGAATTGGTATGGTCCTTTGGGTCTCGAATTTTTCTTTTCTTTTCCTCCAATACTTCCAGGCCAGCAAACTGCACTACAGATGGCCTTTTCACTTCTTGCCTGATTGCTATTAAGGATCCAAGAGTTTTTTTCAGGTAATGAGGGAGTAGTCCTGTGGGCAGAAACAAAACCAAACAACACATCTTCCCTCACTTCCCCAAGCTCCTCCGTCCCCTCATTCCAGTCATCTGTGAATTGGGAATAATACTGCTGTTTTATTTGGGAGCCTGCCATCCCCTGCTGGATACTGGACAGGCTTCTTCCACACAAGGATTTTTGGATGTTGGGACAATGACACATGGGCACCAATGCATGTGTGGTAGGCTGAAAAATGGCTCCTTGAGACATCAGGCCCTAATCCCTTGGACCTGGAAATGTTACCTTATTTGAAGAAAGGATCTCTGTGGGTGTGATGAAGTTAAGGATCTTGAGATGAAGACATTGCCCTGGATTATCTTTAGGTGGGCCATTTAGGTGGGCCCCAAGTGCAGTCACATGTATCCTTATCAGAGGGAGACAAAGGTCACACACACACACAGAGGAGAAGGCAATATGGAGATGGAACAGAGAACGATTTGAAGATTCTAGTTTTCTGAGGATGCAGCCACAAGTCAAGGAATGCTGGCAGCCACCAGAGGCTGAAAGATGCTGAGGACAGATTCTGCCCTGGAGCTTCCGGAGGAAGTGTGGTCCTGCTAACCCTTAATTTCAGGCAAGTGAAACTGATTTCAGACTCCAGAACTGTAAGAAAATAAATTTCTGCTGTTTACGCCACCAAGTTTGTGGTAGTTTGTTATAGCATCCACAGGAAACTAATATAGTCGATTATTCACACAGTGAACAGCACAAAGATTCCCCAAGGTGAAGGGCTCAGGTTCAGTTTAGGGCAAAACAGCAGTGAGGTGATGGTGGATGGCTTCAGGCTTTTATTGTGGTGAGGGGGTGGAGCTGGGGTGGGAATCTGTGTGTGGAGGCTGGGCCTTGCATGGTTTGAAATTCCCACTGGTGCCCAGGACAGAGCACTGAACTTGCTCAGGTATGGGGCCAAAGGGAAAGGAGGAGGAATGGGGCTTGAAAGCTCTCAGCAGTCAACAACCATGGGACTTCCCTGGCGGTCCAGTGGTTAAGACTCTGCTCTTCCAATGCAGGGGGCGTGGGTTTGATCCCTGGTCGGGGAACTAAGATCCTGCGTGCTGCACAGCGCAGCCAGAGAAAAACAAAACAAAACAAAACAAACAAAGCAGTCAAAAGCCAAAATGCACTTAGACACTGATCACAATGACCTAACTCAGAGTTGTTGTGAGCATTGAGTTAAAACAAGTAAAGCCTTTAGAACAGGGTTGGAGAACAGGGCTCTGCACAAATTAATTTCTAATAAAGATTAGCTGTTATTATTTTTACCATTTTTAAAGGCACTTCTTTTTTTCAGTTTCCTAAGCCAGTACTGAAGTACTCAAGAAGCTGGTTCTGAGCTCTCTTTTCTCGCTCTACACTTCCTCCCCAGGGTGATTTCCTCAATCCCTATACCTTTCAATGATACACAGATTTACCTCTGCCATGGACCTCTCCCCAAGCTCCAGCTTACAATATCCAATTCCCTACCCACCATCCCTACCTGGACCTATAATAGGCATCTCAAGCTCCATAAGTCTTCTCCTAACCTGAATCCATGGTCTTCCCCTGCAAATACTGTTCCTCTAGCCAGTCTTCCCTACCGCATTGATTCACACTACCATCTTTCTGTTGTTCAAACCAGGAACCTGGAAGTTACCCTTGACTCCCCCCAACCACTCCAATCATCACCAAGCTCAGCTGATTCTACCTTCTCTCTGTCGCCACTAGCTACTTCATTTCAGGCCCTTAAAGTGCATCAGTCCTGGAAACCCCATCACAAGTCCCCAAGGAGACCTGCACACCAACTCTGAATCTCTCTAGATCAGTGGTCCTCCATCGTGGCTGTATTTGAGAAATACCTGTTTTTTGGTTTTGTTTTTTAAATTACCACGCCATACCCTGGATAAAGTAGGTCAGAATCTCTAGGGTGGGGTTCAGACATCAGAACATGTCAAATCCCCTCAGGTGATTCCAACATGCAACCAAGATAGAAGACCACTGTGTTGGACTTTAGGTGAGAAGCTGGACCCTGATGCCAGAGCAAACAGACAGAAGAAACTTTAGTGCTGGCTGTGTTGGTACCACATGGCTTCCCAGCTGCCAGCTCTTCTGGCTCTTGTGGCCCAACAGCAAATACTCCTTTTCTTTTCTTTTGAAAGTGTTTTATTTTTATTTTTTTTAAATTGTGGTTTAAAAACCCATAACATAAAATTTACCATCTTAACCATTTTTAAGTGTGTAGTTCAGTAGTGTTAACAATATCATACCTTTGTGCAACAGATTTCTAGAATTTTTTCATCTTGCAAAATTGAAACCCTATACCCATTGAAGAGCAACTCCCTGTTTCTCTCTGCCCACATCCCCTGGCACCTGCCCTTCTACTTTCTGTCTCTATGGATTTGACTACTCTAGGGGCCTCACAGAAGTGGAATCATGTAGTATCAATATTTGTCTTTTTGTGACTGGCTTATTTCATTTAGCATAATGTCCTCAAGGTTCATCCACGTTGTAGCAGGTGTCAGAGCTTCCTTCCTTTATAAGGCTGAATAATATTCCATTGTAGGTATACTGATTGCCAACCAGTTGTCCAAAGTAGTTGTAACACCTTACACTCCCTCCAGCAGTAATGAGAGTTATAGTTGCAGTGGATATATTCTCAAGGGGGTTAGGGTCAGTGAGTTCTCTATGATTTTGATGAGTAAGTATATTCTGGATGATTTTGGGGACCACACATAAGTGAACTGTGATACTTGGCTTCCGTGTCTGCTTTAGCACTGGTATTGGTGCTTGTGATAAATGGAAATGGCAGTGTTTCTCAAACTTGAGACCACAGAACATATTCTCAGGAGCCCACAGATATATTCTTGGGGTCTTCATATATTCAGGTTTGGAAATCACCTTTTATTCAATATTTAATTTGATCCTTACAATCACCTTATAAGGTAGGTACTACTATTAACCCCATTTTACAGATGAGGAAAATGAGAGTCAGAAAGAGAAAATGATTCACCCAAAGTCACACAGCTAGTGAGCAGTAAAGACTCAAGCCCAGGTCTTATTGCCAAGCATTTTATGATTACAAAGCACTAACTAGTAAACTACCTTCACGAAGACAGTTCTTGTTCATCTATTGTTTTAAACAGCTTTATTGAGATATAATTCATATACCATACAATTCACCCATTTTTAGTGTACAGATCAATGACTTAATATATTCACAGAGTTCTGCAGCTTTCACCTTAATCAACTTTAGAATATTTTCAGGACTCCAGAAAGAAACCCTACGCACCACAGTCATCACCTCCCAATCTCCCTATCCGTGCCCAGCCTTAAGCCACCAGTAACATCTTTTCTGTTTATAGGTTCGTGTATTTTGAATATTTCATATAAATGGAATCTTATAATACATAGTCCTTTGTGACTGGCTTCTTTCACTTGGCATAATGTTTTCAAGGTTCATGCATTGTTGTAGTACTCCATTTATTTTATGGCCAAATTATATTCCATCGTATGGATGTACCACATATTATTTATTCTTTCATCGGTGGATGAACATTTGGGTTTTTTCCACCCTTTGGTTATTATGACTAATGCTGCTATGAACATTCATGTACAGGTTTCTGTGTGGACATGCTTTGCATTTCTCATGGGTATATACCTAGGAGTGGAATTCCAGGGTCATATGGTAACTATGTTTAGCTTTTTGGGGAACCGCCAAACTCTTTTTCAAGCTCCTGTGCCATTTTACATTCCCACAAGCAGAGTATGAGAGTTTCAATTTTTTTCACAACCTCGCCAACATGTTATTACATGACCTTTTAATTATTTCTATCCTACTTAGTGTGAAGTGATATCTCATTTTGGTTTTGACTTGCATTTCCCGGATGGCTAATGATGTTGACCATCATTATGGTCATGTGGTTATGTGCTACTGACCATTTGTATATCTGCTCAATGAACTCTTAGTGTAATAATCTCAAAGATATTTACATCTAGACACAACGTAATAAAATTATGTCCAAAGACGAAGACAAAGAGAGAATCTTGAAAGGAGCAGGAGAGAAGTGACTCTTCACTTACAAGGGATCCCCAATAAGATAAGCTGATTTCTCATCAGAAACCATGGAGATCAGAAAGCAGTGAGATGACATTTTCAAAGTAGTGAAAGGAAAAAACGAAACAAAAGAAACTACTATCAACCGTGAGTTACATATACAGAACAAAATATATCATTCAAAAATGAAGGAGAAATTAAGACATTCCCAGATAAACAAAGACTGAAGGGCATCATCACAAGCAAACCTTCCCAACAGGAAATAATAAAGGAAGTCCTTCAGGCTGAAATGAAAGAAAACTAGACTGTAACTTGGATCCATATGAAGAAATAAAGGATACTAGTAAAGGTAACTACATAGGTATATATAAAAGACAGTATAAATGTATTTTTGTTTGTAACTCCTTTTATATTCTATATGATTTAACGGACAACTGCATAATGTGATCATTATAAATACACGTTGAAGGGAGCAAGATGTATAAAGAGGCAATTTTTGATGATAATATTATATGGAGAAAAGAGCCATGAAGAAGAAAAGTCTTTGTACATTATTGAAATTAAGTTCGCACTAATCTGAACTAGACATTTATAGATTAAGATGTTAATAGTAATCCCCAGGGCAACCATGAAGAAAATAATTCAAAAATGTAGAATAAAATAAATAACAATGAAAACAATTGTACACTATAACATATATATTTAACTCAAAACAAGGCAGTAATGGAGGAATTGAGAAACAAAAAATACATAAGGAATGTAGAAAACAAATAGAAAAATGGCAGACACAAATCTTACCTCATCAGTAATTATATTAAATGTAAATGATTAGCACAATTAAAAGGCAGAAATTAGTATAATTGATTTAAAAATCACATTATCCAACCATAAGCGGTCTACAAGAGACACACTGTAGTTTGAAAGCCATTAATTAGTTGAAAGTAAAAGGATGGAAAAAGATATGTCCAGAAATGGATAAGCTGATCCTAAAATTCACATGGAAATGCAAGGGATCAAGAATAATGAAAACAATTTTGAAAGAGAAGAACAAAGTTGGAAGACACACACTTCCTGGCTTTCAGACAACACTGCAGTAATCAAGACAGCGTGGTACTGGCATAAAGATAGATATATAGATCAATGCAACAGAATTGAGAGGCCAGAAATAAACCCATACATCTGTAGTCAATAGATTCGCTATTTCAGTGAATGGTGCTGGGACAACTGAATAGCCACATGAAAAGAAGGATTTTTGACCCCTTCCCCACACCATATATTATACGAAAACCAACTCAAGATAGATCAAAGGTCTAAATATAAGAGCTAAAACTATGTAATTCCTAGAAGAAAATGAAACGTAGTTATAAATCTTCATGACCTTGGACTAAGCAATGGCTTCTTATATATGGCACCAAAAGCACAAGCAACCAAAGAAAAAATAGATAAATTAGACTTCATCATGATTAAAACCTTTGGTGCATCATAATTAAATTCTTTGGAGAAAATATTTACAAATCATATATCCGATAAGGATCTAGTATCCAGAATATGTTTTAAAAAATACTCTTTCAACTCAATAGGAAAAAGACAAATTAAAAAAAAAGTGGGCAAAAGATTTGAATTGACGTTTGTCCAAAAAGTTATAGAAAGGACAGTGAACTCATGAAAAGATGCTCAGTATCATTAGGCATCAGGCAAATGCAAATCAAAACCACAATTAGGTACCACTTCTAGACACAATCAGACACATACTAGGATGGCTATAATTTTTCTTAAATGGAAAATAACAAGTGTTGGTGAGATTGTAAAGAAATTGGAAACCTTGTGCATCACTCTTTAGAATGTATATTAGTGCAGCCACTGTGAAAACCAGTTTGGCAGTTCCTCAAAGTGAGTGGCTATATGACCCTGCAAATCCAGTCCTAGGTATCTACCCAAGAGAATGGAAAGCATATGGCCATGCAAAGATTTGTATGCAAGTGTTCATGGTAGAATTAGTAAAAATAGCTAAAAAGTGGAAACAACCCAAATGCCCATCAATTGAAGAACAGATAAACAAAATGCGGTATATATGTACAGCCATTAAAAGCAATGATGTACTCATCCATACTACAACGTGGATGACCCTTGAAAACATTATGCTAAGTGAAAAAAGCCAGGCACAAAAGGTCACACGTTATATGATCGCATTCATATTAAAGGTCCAGAAAAAGGAAGACTACAGAGGCAGAAAGTAGATTAGGGTTTGCTTAGAACTGGAGCAGGAGAGGGACAGAAGAGGGTAGAGGGGTAAGAGCTAAAGGGTCCAGGATTTCTTTCTTTCTTTTTTTTAACATCTTTATTGGAGTATAATTGCTTTACAATGCTGTGTTAATTTCTGCTTTATAACAAAGTGAATCAGCTATACATATACATACATCCCCATATCTCCTCCCTCTTGTGTCTCCCTCCCACCCTCCCTATCCCACCCAGGATTTCTTTCTGAGGTGATGAAAATGTTACAAAATCAACTGGGGTGATGGTTGCTCAAATCTGAATATACTAAAAACCATAGAATTTTCCACTTTAAATGGGTAAATCGTATGGTCTGTGAATTTAACCTCAGTAAAGCTGTTATAAGATCAACAGGAAGAAGCTCCAGTGAGAGTACACCCTATTGATTTAGCTTGGGTCTTGTGCCAAGGGTCTGGGGCACCTAGACTGACAGTCCCACTGAACTATGTCCAATGGGGAAAGAAGACATTTCCAGTAAGGAAATTGAGGCGCCATTACTGAAAGATGGAGGGATGGATGCTTAAACTCCTCCTGTGAATTATAACTTTACTTGCAATAAAATCTTAACATATTACACATGAACTACCAGGCCCTAGATGACCTGTTTCCACCTGCTTCTCCAGTGCCATCTCCTACCCCTCTTCTTTTCCTCTTTCTCCTCCTCCTTCTTGCTGCTCCTTAGACAACCTAAGCTTGTTTCTGCCTTGCCATTTTTATCAGCTGTCCCCTTTGCCTGAAATGCTTTTTTCCCCCAGTCTTTGCGTGGCTGCCTCCTTCTCTTCATTCAATTCTCAGCTCAAAGGTTATCTCTCGAGAGATGCTTTCTCTGACCACCCTCACCCCGGTGCTGCCATTGTGCTATTTTGTCTTTATAGTCACTTTGCTACTCTGTCTTCAAAGTCATTTTCATTATTTGATGATATTTCTATTATGCTTATGTGTTTACTTCCGTCTATCCTTCTTCCTTGATAGAATGTAAATCCCACCGGATCAGGGATCATGTTGGTTACGTTCATCATGAGAGTCTCAACATCCAACATAGGGCTTAGCACGTAGTAGAACCTCAAGAAGTGTTTGTTAAATGAATAAGTAATTGAAAAACCCTAAATTTACTGAGATGAACTTTCTACATCAGATGCTATCTCATTTTTGGACACAGAACAATGGAAAGGAAGATGGATGGTGAACAGAACCCTGAAGAGAGAAAATATTAGGAAGTTGGGAGCTTGATTATAATCGTTCTATGGAGTAATAGTACTAGAACTTCCAGGAATCCGTAAAGAATAGAAATCAGTGTTGTGAACGGGACCTAGGGAGCCATTCTTGGGCATGCTGCGGTCTAACACATTCTGTCCCTCATCATTTTCGCACACTCAGGTTCAGTCCTCTTTCTCCGTCTCTGTCTCTGCCATATTGATGCATCTGACAGGGAGCTAACTGAGGCCCCGGCAACTATATATTTCTTTGTTCCTGGAAGCACCTGTCCGCATTACTGTGCATGGAGACTATTCCAATTCCTTTGCCTCTTCAAAATCTTTCCAGCTTGTGCCAGTCTATACTCTGCTGCCGGGTATCAGCGTGCCCAAAAATCTTGGTTGCCATCCCTCTCTTGGAGGCATCTGTCTTCTGGAAGCTTCTACCACAACAGAGTTCTAGTGTCTATGGCAATCTTTGAAATGGTTACCTGGCTCAGAGGCTCCAGCCAAGCTGAGAAGGGCAACCTAAGAAGGAATGTGAAAGATGGCAGATTGCTGCTGCTGAGTTGGTCCTGAGTTCTGGGCCAGCCCTTGGTCCTGAGTGAATAAGTGTCAGATGTCCCACCTGTACCAAAGGAATTGTAACATACGCATACTCACCCGTGGGCCATCCAGAGGTGAATGTCCCCCTGCATTGCGCTACCTTCCTATCAGCCTCTCGCTCAAGCATGAATAAACAGAGCCGTCATCCACACACCTACGGAACAGCTACTATGCAGTGTCTTGGTGTTCACCCTCCGTTTAAAGGGGCATTGTCTTCATTCAGTGTTTTATTACAGTCACAACTTTTTTTTTTTAAGTTTTTTGTTATATTTATTTATTTATTTATTTAAGAGCTCCTGACTTATTCATTTATTTATTTATTTGGCTGTGTTGGGTCTTTGTTTCTTTTTTTTTTTTTTTAAACATCTTTATTGGAGTATAGTTGCCTTACAATGGTGTGTTAGCTTCTGCTTTATAACAAAGTGAATCAGTTATACATATACAATATGTTCCCATATCTCTTCCCTCTTGCATCTCCCTCCCTCCCACCCTCCCCATCCCACCCCTCTAGGTGGTCACAAAGCACCGAGCTGATCTCCCTGTGCTATGCGGCTGCTTCCCACTAGCTATCTATTTTACATTTGGTAGTGTATATATGTCCATGACACTCTCTTACCCTGTCACATCTCACCCCACCCCCTCCCCATATCCTCAAGTCCATTCTCTAGTAGGTCTGTGTCTTTATTCCCGTCTTGCCACTAGGTTCTTCATGGCCTTTTTTTTTTTTTCCCTTAGATTCCGTATATATGTGTTAGCATACTGTATTTGTTTTTCTCTTTCTGACTTACTTCACTCTGTATGACAGACTCTAACTCCATCCACCTCATTACAAATACCTCCATTTCATTTCTTTTTATGGCTGAGTAATATTCCATTGTATATATGTGCCACTTCTTCTTTATCCATTCATCTGTCGATGGACATTTAGGTTGCTTCCATGTCCTGGCTATTGTAAATAGAGCTGCAATGAACATTTTGGTACATGACTCTTCTTTTTGACCTATGGTTTTCTCAGGGTATATGCCCAGTAGTGGGATTGCTGGGTCGTATGGTAGTTCTATTTGTAGTTTTTTAAGGAACCTCCATACTGTTCTCCATAGTGGCTGTATCAATTTACATTCCCACCAACAGTGCAAGAGTGTTCCCTTTCCTCCACACCCTCTCCAGCATTTATTGTTTCTAGATTTTTTGATGATGGCCATTCTGACCGGTGTGAGATGATATCTCATTGTAGTTTTGATTTGCATTTCTCCAATGATTAATGGTGTTGAGCATTCTTTCATGTGTCTGCTGGCAATCTGTATATCTTCTTTGGAGAAATGTCTATTTAGGTCTTCTGCCCATTTTTGGATTGGGTTGTTCGTTTTTTTGTTATTGAGCTGCATGAGCTGCTTGTAAATCTTGGAGATTAATCCTTTGTCAGTTGCTTCATTTGCAAATATTTTCTCCCATTCTGATGGTTGTCTTTTGGTCTTGTTTATGGTTTCCTTTGCTGTGCAAAAGCTTTTAAGTTTCATTAGGTCCCATTTGTTTATTTGTGTTCTTATTTCCATTTCTCTGGGAGCTGGGTCAAAAAGAATCTTGCTGTGATGTATGTCATAGAGTGTTCTGCCTATGTTTTCCTCTAAGAGTTTGATAGTGTCTGGCCTTACACTTAGATCTTTAATCTATTTTGAGTTTATTTTTGTGCATGGTGTCAGGGAGTGTTCTAATTTCATACTTTTACATGTATCTGTCCAATTTTCCCAGCACCACTTATTGAAGAGGCTGTCTTTTCTCCACTGTATATGCTTGCCTCCTTTATCAAAGATAAGGTGACCATATGTGTGTGGATTTAGGGTCTTTGTTTCTATGCGAGGGCTTTCTCTAGTTGTGGCAAGCGGGGGCCACTCTTCATCGCGGTGTGCGGGCCTCTCACTGTCGCGGCCTCTCTTGTTGCGGAGCACAGGCTCCAGATGCGCAGGTTCAGCAGTTGTGGCTCAAGGGCCTAGCTGCTCCGCGGCATGTGGGATCTTCCCAGACCAGGGCTCGAACCTGTGTCCCCTGCATTGGCAGGCAGATTCTCAACCACTGCGCCACCAGGGAAGCCCTACAGTCACAACTTTTATTCACACACTGTTTTATCACTCATTGTGACCTTGTTGTGAGCATATTTTTATTCTGCTTTTTTATGTTGTTACATAAGCATTTTTTATTACACAAAATTTGTAAACCTGTCATTGTCAAGGCTGTATAATATTCTATCTAGTTCTAGTGGTTTCAACCAGGGAAAAAATTGTCCCCCAGGGGACATCTGGCAATGTCTGGAGACATTTTTTTAATTGAGGTATAATTGACATATAAAATTATATTAGCTTCAGGTGTATAATATAATGATTCAATATTTGTATACATTGCAAAGTGATCACCACAGTAAGTATAGCTACCAGCCATCACCACACAGTTATGACATTATTTTTTCTTTTCTTTTTTTTTCCTTGTGAGGAGGGCTTTTAAGATTTAATCTCTTAGCAACTTTCAAATATGCAAAACAGTATTATTAACTATAGTCACCATGCTATACATGACATCCCATGACTTATCTATTTTATAACTGGAAGTTTGTACCTTTTGAAATGGGTGAAGGGGGTCAAAACGTACAAATTTTCAGTTATAAAATAAAGGGGCACTGCCTTTGGATGCAACCAGCGATGAGAACCTGGGTCCAGGAAATCCTCACACCGGAATAGATGTCCCACTGTCCTAGCAAGAAGATCTTGGAACCCCGTAGACAGCCCTGTTAAACCATAGGTCTGTGGACGAGACTGTTGGAATGCAGGCTGAAATCTGATTGTGGAAGAGAAGACAGGAGAGTGGAGGTATATTGTAGTCCAGCTTTGCTAGGCCCGAGACTGAATCCTCCTCTCTGAGGTTGCTTCCCTCCTTTGCCCTGATGGAAATGAATTGCTCCTGTTGGCACAAGCTGCCCGTTTCTGTTTTCAGGTTGGATAGGAGCCCGCGGAGGAGCCAGGCCTCCGTGGGCAACTCCCTGGGATCGCTGGCCATCAGCTTCCTCCTGTCTTCCTCCCCCTGAGGATTCGGCAGGCTTAGTACCACACTCGGTCCCTGTGCTTTAGATGGCCTCACTTTGAGGAGGAGACAGTGGAATCAAGGAGATGTGTCCACACAGAGCAGCTGGCCCTTTTCTAGACCACACAGTGGATACCTGGGAAGCTGGAATTCCTTGCCTAGATGGCCACAAGCCCATTTCCAGAGCTTTCACAAGCTCCTTCCCTGTGTCTGTCTCCTCAGGGACACATGCTGCAGTTGGTGTGGGCACCTCTATTCCCGAGGGGTGGCCAGGAGGCAGCTATTTGCTATTTGGGGGCCCTGGGAATGGAATTTAGAAGCATGGGCTAGTAAGTGCACATAAACACGTGTGCAGCCCCTCACAGTGAAGGGTGAGCCCAGAGGGAGAAGGGAAGCCGGGTAGGTGTTGGGTCCGTTGCAGGGGGTTGGTATTCTATATTGAGATGTAGAACTTTGAGTCCAAGAATTTTACATTTGAACCTGGCCTTCCAGGTTGTCATGAGGGTATTATTTGTTGAGGTAGAAAGATAGGACATTTTCTTAGCTGTAAAGCTTTCAGAAGAAAACATAGGAGAAAATCTTCCTGACCTTGGGTTAGGCAAAGATTGCTTAGATATGACTTTAAAAAAAGCAAACACAATCAGTAAAGGGCAAAAATTACAAATTGGAATTTATCAAAACTAAAAACTTAGCCTCTTCAAAAAACATCATTAAGAAAGGGAAAAGATAACAGAGAATTGGAGGCAATATTTGCAAATATTATGTCTGATAAGGAACGTGTACCCAAAATATGAATAGAACTTCTACAATTCAATAATAACAAGACAATCCAATTGATTCAACTAAAAATTCAACATAGAACATTTGTGAATGAATAGTGAGCACATGAAAAGATACTCAACATCATTAGTCATTAGCGAAATGTAAGTCACAACAGCCTGATGCATACTTCACACACACTAGGAGGGCTGTATATATATTTAATGGGAAATAACATGTTGGTAAGGATGTGGAGACATTGGAACCCTCGTACATTGCTGGTGGGAATGTAAAATGGTGCAGCCACGTTGGAAAACAGTTTGGCAGTTCCTCTAAAAGTTAAACATAGAGTTACCATATGATCCAGCAATTCCATTCCTAGGTATATACCCAAAAGAATTGAAAATATTTGTCCAAACAAAAACTTGTACACAAACATTCACAGCAGCATTATTCATAATAGATAAAAGGTGAAAACAACCTAAATATCCATCAACTGATGATGGATAAACAAAATGTTGTATAGCCACACAATTGGACATTATTCCTCCATAAAAAAAATGAAGTACCAATACATGCTCTGCCATGGATGAACCTTGAAAACATTATGCTAGGGACTTCCCTGGTGGTCCAGTGGTTAAGACTCCACGTTCCCAGTGCAGAGGGCAAGGGTTCGATCTTTGGTCAGGGAACTAAGATCCTGCAATGCTGCAGCCAAAAAAAAAAGAAAAGAACCACAAAACAACAATCAGAAAACAATAACAAACAAACAAACCAAAAGAAAACATTATGCCAAGTGAAAGAAGCCAGTCACAAAATACTACAGCTTGCATGATTCCATTTATATGAAATATCCAGGACAGGCAATTCCATAGAGACAGAAAGTAGATTAGTGGTTGCTTAAGTTTGGGAGAAGCGTGGGGATAATAAGTAGTGACTGACCAGGCAAGAGAGATCTCTTTGCAGTGGAAGAAATGTTATAAAACTGGACAGTAGTGATGGTTGCAAAAATATAAATTTACTAAAAATCATTGAATTGTGCATTAAAAGTGGATGATTTTATAGTATTTAAATTACATCTCAATGAGTTTGTTAAAAAAACAAACCCTGAAACCATAGGCCTGCCTAGGATGTGGCAAAACTGAATTTAGAATTCAATTCTAAATCAATTTAGAATTTCTAATTCTAATGCTAATCGCAGTTTTTTGTCCTTTGCTAATTGCTCATGATAATCTAGATTTCTTCCTGATCTCTGTGAGATAAGTCTGGAACAGCCTCTGACAGTGGAAGCTGTTACTTTAAAAAAAAAAAAAAACCATCCTCACCTGACCTCTTTGCATCATTGAAAACCACACATACCCTACACCTATTACAAACAGACAGCTGAACTTCCGCCTGTAATGTGTAAATGACAAGGTGTGCGGTCCCAGCACAGCAACAGTATTTCTAAAATCTTGCCTTTGTTCTTTTGCTTTCAGTATTCAGGGTACGGAGCTGGCAATCGGGGGAGTTGTATGTGATAAAGCTCAGTCTATACTGCCCCTCCGGAATGTTTATTTCTTCCCATCACCCAGACAGCCTAAGCAATCTATAGTATAATTGTATTCTGCCATGGAGTTAACAGCAATACAATAATGCAGACCTTCCAAATGCTTAATGTAGTCATTAGCTGTGCAGTATAGTAGAAATTCGTGGATATGGTAGAGGGTTGGGGAGAAGCTATTTTTTAAACGGAGATAAATAACAGAACATCTGCATCCCTCTGCCAGGGGACCCTATTTTCCCTTCTTCTCTAGGAGTTTGGAATTAACTCCAGAGAGAGCAGTTGAAAAATTAGTGTTGGACTGAACCAAAATACTCCAGGAAGGGGTGTCAGGGATGGGGCGAGATGCCCTCCTGCAAGGGCACAATGGCTGCTTCCTGCAGCCAACAGAGGCACCAGGCACCACCACAGGTTGGGGAGGCCCAGGAAGGATGCCAAACCCTTCTGCTGCTAAGGTAGGGGAGTGAGGTAGCACTTGTCCCGCTGGTTTAAAGTACAAGTGCCTCCTAGCAAATAGGAGACTCCAACTGTAGGAAGAAAAAAGTTGGAGAGAGAAAAAATTAGTCCAAATACCAAAAAGAACATTGAGAGGTCTTTTCTTAGGGACTTGATTGTGTTTTTATAGAGCAGTGCTGTCCTATACAGTAGTCACTAGTCACATGTGGCTACTTAAGTTTGAATTAATGAAATGAAATGAAATGAAGATTTCACTTCTTCAGTCTTGCCACATTTCAAGTACTCAATGGCCACATGGCGGCTAGCGGCTGCCATATTGGAGACTGTAGATATAGAACATTTTCATCATTACAGAAAGCTCTTTGGAACAGCGCTATTTAATCTAGGATAATAAGAAAAGATATTTTGCCTGGTTCCACCTGTTTATTCTATAAAAAGGGCAACATTATCTGCTGAGGCAATATGATTTTATGAGGTTAAATTTGGGCCAGTAGGCATTGTGGATATGTGTATAGCTCCTGGCACTTGTCCAGATTGGAGTCTGCACCCTCAGGCTCTCATCCTAGAGTTCTCAAACCTGGCTGCACCTTAGAATCACCTGGAGAGATTTTAAAACTCCCAATGCTCAGGCCGCAAAGTTGACCAATTAAATCAGAATTTCTGGGGAGTTGGATCAGGCAACAAGTTTTTTTTTTTTTAAATAAACTTTACTTTAGAATAATTTTAGTTTTACAGAAGAATTGCAAAGATAATACAGGGTTCCCATATACCCCACACCCAGTCTCCCATACTATTAACATCTTACATTAGTATGGTACATTTGTCACAGTTAATAAGCCAATACCAATATATGATTATTACTAAGATCCAGACTTAATTTAGATTTCCTTAGTTCCCTTTTCTGTTCCAGGATTCCATCCAGGACAGATATTACATTACGTTTAGTTGTCATGTCTCCTGAGGCTCCCTGGGGTATGACAGTTTCTCAGACTTTCCTTGTTCTTGATGACCTTGACAGTTTTGAAGAGTACTGGTCAGGTATTTTGCAGAATGACTCTCAGTTGTGATTTGTCTGATGTATTTCTCATGATTAGACTGAGGTTATGGGTTTTGGGAAGATCACAGAGATAAAGTGCCATTTTCATCACATTATATCAAGAGTAGCTACATACTATCAATGTGACTCATGACTATTGAACTGGTTATGGTAGTGTTTGTTAGGTTTGTGTACTGTAAAGTTAATCTATTTCCTTCTTTCCCAGCTGTACCATTTTGGAAGGAAGGCACCATGCCCAGCCCACATTTAAGTAGTGGGGGCATTACACTGCACTTCCTTGAGGGATGAGTGACTACATACATTATTTGGAATTCTTCTACATGGGAGATTTGTTTCTCCTCTTCCATTAATTTATTCAATCATTTGATTATATAATATGGACTCATGTACATTTACTTTATACTTCTGGTTATATAATCCAGTTAAGTTATTTACTTTGTTGATCAAATTGTTCCACCTCTGGCTATTGGAAGCTCTTTCAGTTGACATGTGTATCCCTTTGACATAACCCTATCAATCTAGGGTTTTGTTTTATTCTGTTTTTTTAGCACTTCCTTTAGTAAGATCATCTTGTATATATCCTGTCCCATTCCTAGAATCAGCCATTTCTCCAAAGAGCCTTGGTTCCTCTTATTGAAGAATGGTAAAACCAAGAACTGGGCACTAAGTGTGCTTGTTGCTATTGGGGTGTCATTGCTTCTAGGACCTTAGCTGACAGAGCAAGGACATTTATGTGCAAATACTAACTTGAGTATATGCACACACATATCTATAAATATTTCTATATGTAACCATCTGTATCTATATTAAGCTAAACATGAGTTCATACTGTTGTCTATGACTCAATTCTAAGGACCATGGTGTTCATTCTAGCCTTCCTTGCTTGCCTGTATCCTCTCACTCCAATAGTGAGAAACCTGGCTCCCACCATATGCCAACCATTTCCTTGATTGTTCAATTCCAGTATACATGTATAGTGGTATTAGAATTGCTAACCCACACCCTTATGGGAAACAAATGTATGAACTAGAGCACAGTGCTTTATGTACAGTTCCCACTGTCTTTAGTCTTTACAGACTCCATACATTTCCAGAGTTCCTTAGGTCAGCATTTTTCCCCCAACCCCTTTCAGTAAGGTTGTTTCATAAGTTTGTAATACAGTTAGATTCTTTTTTTACATTATGCATTTCGTCTTGAGATCCCTTGACATCATAAATGCTTTTTAAAATTTGCATAATTAAGGTACACTCTTTGTACTGTAAAGTTTTATGGGTTTTGAGAATGAATAGCATCATGTACCCACCATTATAGTATCATTCAGAGCAGTTTCACTGATGTAAAAACACCCCTTGTCTTCAACTCCTCCCACCTCACTCTAAACCCCTGGAAACCAGGCTTTTTTTTGCCATCTCTACAGTTTTTCTTTTTCCAGAATGTCATATAAACAGAGTCATACGGTATTTAGCCTTTTCAGACTGGCTTCTTTCACTTAGGTATTTTTGTGTATGACTTTGCATGGTTTGACAGCTCATTGATTTGTATTACTGAATAGGATTCCATTGTGTGGATATACCACAGTATATTTATCTAGTCACCTATTGAAGGACATCTTGGTTGTTTCCAGTTTTTGGCAATTATGATTAAAACTGCTAGAAACATTCACATGCAGATTTTTGTGAGGACATATATTTTCAAATCAGTTGGGTAAATATCTAGAAGCACAATTAGTGGACTGGATGATAAGACTATGTTCAGCTTTGTAAGAAAAAACTGCCAAATTGCCTTCCAAAGTTGTATCATTTTGCATTTCCTCCAGCAATGAATGAGAACTCTTGTTATGTGACATCTTTGCCAACAATCGGTATCGTCAGTTTTTGGATTTTGGCCATTCATACATTTTTTTTAAGTTAGCCAGATATATAGTTTACATACATTTTAAATGGGTACATTTTATTTTAGAGTTGGATGGTGTACACCTGTGTAATAGTATTCTATTGTATAAATACACCACAATTATTTACCCATTCATATGCTTTGGAATATCTGAGCTGTTTTCAATTTTTGAGTATTGTGAATAAATACGCCGTGAACATTTTATATTTAATTCACTTGGGTAAATACTTAGCAGTGGGATTGCTAGGTCATAAGTTAGGTGTTTCTTAACATTTTAAGAAACTGTCAGTTTTTCAAATTGGATGCATCATCTTACATTCTCGTCAGCAGTGAATGGGAGTTTTAGTCACTTCACATCCTTGCCAACACTTGGTATTAAAAATCTTTTTAGTATTAGTTATTAGAGATGCTTCACGTGGTTTTAAATTGCATTTTTCTGATGACTTGTGGTGTGGAATATCTATTCATGTGCTTGTTGACCATTTGTATATCATCTTTTATGACTAGTCTATCCAAATCTTTTGTTGATTTTCTAATAGGGTGGTTTGTTTTCTTATCATTGTGCTGTAAGATTTGTTTGTACATTCTGTATACGATTCTTTTTGTCAGATATATGTATTATAAATATTTTCTCCTTTCCCTTAACTTGATTTTTCATTTTGCTAATGTTTTCTTTTGAGGACCAGACACTTTTTAATTTGCGAAGTCCAATTTATCAATTTTTCTTTTATACGTCATGCTATTTTCATCCAATTTAACAAAATTTTGCCTACCCCAAAACCACAACTATTTTCTCCTGTGATGCCTTATCAAAGTTTCATGTTTTTAGCTTTTATTCTATAATCCTTTCATGAATTAGTTTTGCATGTGGTGTGATGTAAGGGTCAAGGTTTGCTTTTTTCCATATGGACACCCAGTTATTCCAGCATTATTTGTTGAAAGATTTTTTTTTTCCTATTGAATTACCTTGGCACCTGTTGAAAATCAATTGGTCATATATACATGGCTCTATTTCTGGACTATTCTTTTCCATTGATCTATGCATGTATCCTTGTGCCAATACCACACTGTCTTGCTTACTGTGGCATTGCAATTAAATAGGGTAAGTCTTCTAAACTTTTTATTTTTAAATGTTCCTTTGGATAGTCTAAGTCCTTCCATTTCTATATAACTTTTAGAATCAGTGTGCCAGTTATTGTTAAAATATCCTGTTAGGGTTTGATTGTGATTAGGTTGAATCTAATGATCAACTTGGGGAGAACTAACATCTTAACAATATTGAGCCTTTGTCCCACGAACTTGACATATCTCTTTGTTTACTTGTGCCTTTAATTTTTCTCACAAGTGTTTTGGGGTTTTCAGTATACTTATTTGATTAAGTCTATCCCTCATATTTTCTGGGTTTTTTTAATCCCGTAGTAAATTGTATTGTTTTTTAAATTTCAATTTCTAATTGTTTTCTACTAGCATTTAGAATTACAACTGGTTATTACATAGTAACCTTGTACCCTTCGACCTTGCGAAAATCACTTACTAATTCTAGTTGATATCTTATAGGTTTCTTAGGATATTCTGTGTACATGTTCATGTTGTTTGTGGGGGAAAGGAATTTGTTTATATATGTATTTATTTTCCCATATATTTCACTGCCTTATTGCAATAGCTAGGAGCTCCAGTACAGTGTTGAACAGAAGTGATGGGAGTAGACATCCTTGCTTGTCCCTGCTTTTAAGGGGAAAGCAGTCAGCCTTTCACCATTAAGTATGATGTTAATTTTAGTGGTTTTTTTAACATGTTTTTTTTTAGATTGAGGAAGTTCCCTTCC